>NC_057703.1:156824-265648 GCF_014466175.1 Vespula pensylvanica
TTTTTTTTTTTTTTTGTAAAAATATTCACAAACTGGGTTACATATCTTTATTCTATCGAATAGTTTCTTGTAATCGATAATATTAGATTTCGACCAATTTTTGAAATCTCTATTTATACGTAACAACTTCATTTATATCTTGAAGTAAAATATAAAAGAAGCGAAGAATTCTATTCCGTGGAAGACTACTTCTCTCTCTCTCTCTCTCTCTCTCTCTCCCTCTCTGCACGGATCAGCTTTTCAATCAGTAATAATAATAAAAAAATAAATAATAATTATTGGATTTATTTGAAGTAAATTTATATGTTAAGCTCAATCAAGATCAGGCAATCTCTAAACGCTAAACGACGCCACATTTGTTTGGCGTCTCGGAAGAAAATCTTCGTTAGAATACGGTTTGTTGTTTCAACCGCGTAAAAGTCGTTTTACGCGTTCGACGAAATCAAGCTGTTTCGCAGAAGTCCAAATCTATCGACGGTGGCATGTGCCACGTGGCGTGCATTTCAGTGCTTTATATCGGATCTCATCGAGAGCTTGAGATAGTACGGTTTCGGTGATAAAGTGAAACTGTCGTAGCCGTTTAGATTGGGTATTTCATGTAGAGGTGAGATATCAAAATCGAAATAATATATAAAGTAAACGAAATATAAGAAAAACGTTGAACGAGCAAGTAATTCTCCGAGACATCGCCTCTTTCCTAAAAATGATGGTATGTATTAGAAGATAATCAACGAAGACGGATGATCTTATTTCGAAGCAGAAATTACCTAATCCGAACGGTATGTTCACGTTGTTTTGACAAAATTGACCGTTCTTATCGAGAAAACGTTGAGGCCTAAATTCTTCCGGACGATCCCAGTAAACTGAATCATAGTGAACGCTGTAATAGTCGAAGAGTATCAATGTGTCCTAAAAAGAAAGAAACTCCTTCAACATTTTTTTCCTACGTTCCAGCTTTCAAAATTTCCTCGAATCTGACCTTGGGTATGCGATATCCGTTAAAGTCAACGTCCGTCATGGTTTTGTGTGGAACCCCAAAGGGTGCCATGATCAAGTATCTTTGTACCTGCGCAAATGATCGCATTAAGAATCTCGATCCGTTCGTTACTTGCAAGTACCTCGCACGATTTTACTAACTTATCGATTCAACGATGTGTCGTACCTCTGCTAAAAAGGCTTCTACCGTTGGTAAAGATGAAGAATCCTCGAACGTTGGTGCCCGCGTTCTGCCGGTTTGTTTGTCCAATTCTTCTTGAAGTGGCTTTATCCATTGACGATTCAACGACAAAAATAATATGGTAATCGCCAACATGTCGCTCGTCGTTTTGGTGCCAGCAAGCAAGAGATCGAGACACAGGATCAGTAAATTCTCGCCTGATAGTTATCATTATTTTCAAGAAAACGAATAAGAGCGTAGTCACTTAGAAAAATAACGACTTACGATCGAATATGTCACTGGAATCGTTTCCTTTGCGAGACGATATTTCAAGAAGAAAAGCTTCGATCAGGTCCCGCGGCTCTTCATCCGTCAATTCTAGCTCGTGCTTGGTAATCTCCTCGTCGATAAATTTCCATTGTTTTCTGAGAAGACTCATGGTCTCGTTGTAATTACACCAGTTCGGTGCGATGAAGCGTAAGAAGGGCATATGGGACAAAAGTCCACCCATGGTATCCGTCAGCCTACGTTTTGAAAAACCTACAATTTTATAAGATGCGCAACCGAAAAACTTCTTCTATAACAAACGAGATCGACTCAAACAAGTAATTACAGTTGTTATTTGACATTCGAATGGCGAAGAAAACACCCGAAGAAAGATACATTTTCTTCTTTCTTTTTAATTAAGACCAAATCAACATTTTGTATCCTCTTTAAGGTTTTTTCTTCCCTTCTATCGTACAAAAAAAAAAAAAAAAATAAATAAAGAAGTAAGAGCCGAGGTTTGCACCTAAAGGAATTATGAATAGTTTCCAGTATTTCCTTCGACTTTTCATCGTCGTATTCGAATCTACGACCGGCAAACATCGTCCAAAGTGCGTTGATAACGGCTACGTCGAAAGCGTTATGCATGAGCACCGATCCATGTTCGCTTTGTTCTCGTAGATTCTCCATGAGATACTGTGCTTCTCTCGTCAGCCGTTTGTTCATCAGTGATTGGCCCAAACCGAACGTTCGCAAGTGACGCATCGTGAATCTTCGACATTGAGACCACGTTTGACCCTCGGTGAACAATACTCCTAATAAATAATTTCAAGCTACGAATTATCGATCGACTACGAATTAATAAATGATTATAACGAATTAAACCTTTTTTCTTCCCGAAGGCACGAATCTTGAACGAGAATGACTCTGGTCGACCATTAAAATCATCCTGAAGCAAAGCTTGTTTTACAAAATCGTAAGTCGAGATCGTAACGATCTTTTGTCGTCCCAACTTTAGTCCCACGATCGGTCCATAAGTTTCCTCCAATTTTTTAAATGCCAAATGCGAAAATCCGTATTTAGATTGTAATCTTTTGAAAGCCGCTAAACATCCTATTATGGGTAACCAAGCAGGACCTGCATGTAAAAATTCTTTTTATCTTCTTTTTGGGTTGGACGTACGAGAGAAGAAAACTTTTGCACAAGCATTATCACTTTGGCATTTCTCATTTTTGCTGTTAATTGGAATTCACCGGTAACTAATTTCTTAATCTAGACACGTTTCATCGATTTGACATACCAGGTGGGAAATATCTTGGCTTAAAGCAATCGTAGATGCAAAAGAGGCAGAAGATTGTCAAAAGAAGGTAGATCGTCGTCAACAACATCTTCGCTCGCACTGACGGCACTATTCTTTTTGTGATCTATATAATGTGTATATATATATGTATATATATGCATATATATCGTATATACATCGCACATACACATGTATATATATATACGTTACAAAAGGAACACATGTAGCTATGCTTTAGACAGAAGGAAAACAACTACATGTCTAAACCCCGAGATCTTATCAAAGTGATTCTTCTCGTGACCTTACACGAATATAATGTCTCTGTAACGATGCTTATTTCTTGTCAAAAAAGAATTCGATTTATTCATTCGTACAAAAGTTTGAAGGTGAACCAAAAGAAATATGTCTATGACGTTTGACAAATGTTATTCCTTCTATTTTTAGAATATACGTAGTTTCCTGCTTCGGCATAAAAGACCATGATCGCATAAAGGAATATAGATATTTCATGAAGAATTGATAAAAGCGAAACTTTGGAACTTTTCGTGAGATTATTTTCTGTATCGACGAGATAAGTCCGAAGCGAGGTAACGTAGTGCTGAATGAAATTAACAGTCAGATTCATTGCTATTCAGGTCAAGCTCCGTTAATCGTCGATATTTACTTTATTCTTAAATCTTTAGGATCGATTTTTTAATCTTTAGGTACGACAAACCCGATATCGCCGTGTTCCGTGAGAAGGATTAGAACATTCTACTCGAAGAGAATGAAATCTCGCACAGAAACAATGGAAGTGAAGCGACTAAAGTCTAGAGACTTTATTTCTCTTTTAGAGTGACCTCTTTTGTCATTTCCGGAATATTTAAAATCCGATGCTCTTCGTTTATCAATAATTCCCTTGCATATATAACGTGTGTGTGTGTGTGTGTGTGTATAATAATCAAATACAACTACAACTTGTAATTATCCGTTTTAACATTGCGAATAAAAGAAAACTCGCTTGCTTGGAAAATACTCTCTAACGTAGAATCCATAAGGAAAGCCGCGATGAAAGTGAAAAGTAGGCTTTTCACTTTTTATCCGTTCGATCGGTCCATCGTGATCGATGGAATCCGGTCTTTTGTGCCTCTCTTTCTCGTCAATGTCGCGTTGCACATGTGCTTCTACTTTTGACCGACGTTTAAACTTTAGAAACGTGCGGTTCTATGCCAGCAATTAATTTATACAATCGTTGGAGAGAAGAGAAGCGTGGGCGCCGAATACTTTCACCGAGAGTACGGATGTCTTTCATGTAAAAAAAAAAAAAAAAAAAAAAAAAAGAAAGAAAAGAAAAAAAAGCGACTCCTACCACAACGGAGCCTACTTTCACCCGGGTGACGGACGTAGGAGTGCGTGCCTCGTAGGCACGTTGCGTCATATACAGAGCACGTCGCCCACACGCGTACACACATCGTATCGATGCGACGTTAACAAGGGAGAATGAAATAGACGATAGGGATATTAACAAAATATTCATAAACTTTATTCGTAACGTCATTAATTAACAAAGAAAAAAGAAACTAAGAAAAACGATAATACAACAAGGAAATTGGTATAAAAAGAAAGAAAAAGAACGATAAGAGCGATAAGATTCCCTGAAGCGTCGAAACGAGAAACAAGATGAAGTACCTCGAAGGGATATCTTAAGCTTACATTGAGCTTATCAAGATAATATATACACAAGGACGTATGTTACAATATTCTTAGAGCGAAATATTTGTACAGATATCGAGAGCCGGTGCGTTCGCATCAGAGCTCTCAAAACGGATCAACGGGTGCGGAAGGTAAAGTTGGAAGGGGCGGCGTTCTGATTCGACGTTGGAACTGGAGGTGGTAGCAAGCTTTCCGCGGGTGACTTTACATCTCCTTCGAAGGATCTGTTCCATCTGACTTGATTCCTCTCGACCAGCCGTTGCTGCTCGCTCTTATTTTGATTTCCTGCGAACTCGGGACTAAGCGGGACTGGTTGCGCGTTCTGTCCTTGGCTGTCCTTTCGATCGGCCCATCCCTGATGATGATGATGATGATGATCCTCGTTAGGGAACCACTCCGATATCCATACCGGTTTCCATATCTTCTTCCAGGCGGGAACCCAAATTTCTTTCCAGGCCGGTACCCAAATCTGCTTCCATGCCTCTTTCCAAGCTAATTTCTTGTCCGGTATCCATTCGAGTTTCTTCTCCGTTTTCCAAATCTGTTTCCATGCTTCCTTCCACTCCAACTTCTTGTCCGGCACCCAAATCAACTTTTTGTCCGGCTTCCATACTTGTTTCCATTCTTCCTTCCACGTCAGCTTCTTGTCCTCGACCCAGATTTGTTTCTTGGCAGGTCGCCAGATCTGCTTCCATGCTTCCTTCCACTCGAGTTTCTTATCCGGTATCCATATTTGTTTCTTCGCCGGTTTCCAATATTTTTTCCACACCGGCTTCCAGATCAGTTTCTTTTTCCACAAATCGTGACTGGTATATTGCCAGCCGTGGTGGTCCGTACCGTGGTAATGTTCACCGGGTATACCGACCTTCACCCATTCCGGTATCCAAAGTTTCTTCCACGCCGGTACTTGAATTTCCTTCCAAGCTGGCACCTGTATCTCCTTCCACACGGGTTTCCAAACCTTCTTCCAATCGGGCACTTGAATCTCTTTCCAAGCTGGAACTTTTATGGGTACCCATACGGGCTTCCAAATTTTTTTCCACGCAGGTACCTGAATTTCCTTCCACACTGGCACCTGTATCTCCTTCCAAACGGGCTTCCAAATCTTTTTCCAGGCTGGTACTTGGATTTCCTTCCAAACGGCCTTCTTCGTCGGCTCCCAAACAGGCTTCCAAATCTTCTTCCAGGCAGGTTTCCAAATTTGTTTTTGAGCCGGTTTCCAAATTTTCTTCCAGCCTGGTTTCCAAATCATTTTCTTTTTCCAGTAACCAGGATCGTGATGATCGTCATGATGTTCTTGCACGTGGTGTTCCTCGATCGCTCCCCCAACGTCGTCTCCGCCACCTCCGACATCTCCACCGTAATCTCCACCGGCTAAACTACCACCGTAATCATCCCCGCCATAGTGACCCCCGGCATCTCCGTTCCAATCGGCCAATCGTTTCTCAGCCGTTGTACCGTACCTGCGTGTGCGTGCGTACGCGTGTATCAACATTTTTCTCTTTTAATAATAATAATGACGACGATGATAACGATAATCGCGTATGTGTATGTACACATTTATTGGGTCATTCCGAGTCGGTATATTACTCGAGAAAGTATTGAAATATACGTACGGGACTTGCTGCGGTTGTTGTTGCCGTTGCTGTTGCACTTGTAGCTGTATTTGCTGCGTTTGCTCCAAAGCCTTGCCCGCCGCAAGAACGATCTGCAGTAGCACTGCTAGTGCAGTCTGGAAACGTTGCAATTACAAGAAAATTATAGAATTTCACTGTGAGACATCGGTCTATCCACTTCAATGGCATTCATTCCACAATAATTTACCGTGAAACTTTCAGACCCGGGGGGTTGGTAAATACTTAGTTCTTAGCATTGTTTTCAATTTTGTTCGAAGTGGAAGCGACACACATAACGCGCATCAGAAAAACTCTTTCTGGTTCCTTCTCAGCTCGTTCGGCTAGTGAAATCGCAAGGGCCTGTCGAACGCGCTAAAGAACTTTCGAATTTCACTGGTGCACGATAATCGATGACAACCGATCGACCATAATTCCTTCCGTTAAATCGATTTCCCTCTTTAGCACGCTCGGTAGAGAATTAATTTCGCTAAAGAGCGTTAATAGAATATGAATCATTCTTTAATCGACTGGCTCGACTGGACCTATCACGAATTTCGTATATAGGATACGTGTATATTTACATGTTAATATTTTTAATCGAACGACACGTATATGCACGACCTGTTTAAACTCGACCAAACAAGACCAATACCGGTATATTCTCATTGTAATCACTATTTAATAATCATCGATGACGAGGCGAGAGAAAAAGAAGAAGAAGAAGAAGAAGGAGGAGGAGGAGTTAGAGAAACGGCCGAGAAGATAAGAGATTAAGAAAAGAAGAAAGAATTTGTTCCCACTGACCGCGCATCCCGGGCGAATCCTCATATTTCTTGGAGTGCCGCCCGTTGGACTCGGGCTGCGTTCTCTTCTTCCCTAGACGCTGGAAAACGTGGCTTACTTCGTCCAATCAGTGGAACGCCGTAGTTATATAGGCGCGTATCCTCCCCCGGGGACAGAAGGAAGGAGCCAAAGCGGAAAGTTGTGGCGATTGGAGACGCGGTGGGGCTGTTGGTTAAGTACGGTGGAGGTGGAGGTGGACTCACCTGGGTGGAGAAAAAGATATTCTCGAGCCTCACCGTCCTCAACTCGTCGATTCCGCTAGTGTACCTGACTCTGTCCATGCTTGTATTGGTCCTGATTACGAGAGCGATCGGACTCTCCTTCCTTTTTCTTTTTTCTCGGTCCACCTGCTCTCGATATTTTTCTATCTATCCATTCGTTTTTTTCTTCTTTTCTTCTTGTTTATTTCTTCCCCCTTTTCCTCTTGGTATCTCTTCCTCCTTGGTTGTCCTCGGCCAGGCCATCGGTCGGAGAAAGTGATCGAGCCTGCGATCCGATCTTAACGGGCCGTGACTTCTCCGACTTCTTCGCTTCTTTGAGCACGTACAAGTACCCGTTGTACTTTCAACCGTGACGTCGAAGTTCACGGAGCAAGGTTATGCGCCAAGGCTATGCCTCTTGCTCCAGATTCTTCTCCCAACTTTTGGGGAAACGTCAAGTTTCGCTATAATCGCAAGTTTTATCGATTCATCTCGATGATTATACGATTCCGATCCAATGTCTATTATCCTCAAAGTTCCGATCGATTAAAGACTCGTAAGTTATAGTTCAAAAAATGCTATTCCAATCGTTAGTTACAGCGATAGCTCTCGTTCTTACTTTCCCTTTCCTTTAGGTCAAATTTATTGCTTACCGAGAGAACATAAATGATTCCGGATGGTACGTTCGTGGTCACGAAGCGATCGATGTTAGGAATATTTGTTCCTCCCGAGCTGTCTCTTGGATTTTGTTGTTCGAAATACTGGTTTCGCAACGATTTCTCTCGGCCCCAAAACTGGAGCGGACAGTAGCCGCTTTTTCTTTTCTTCCAAGATGATTACCCCAAATCTAGAGTAGTTCTTACTTAATAGATTAAGAAATCGAACGCGTCCGAAACTGGAAAAGTTCATTTTTAGTAGTTCAGTCAAAAGTATAATGAACGACTAACGACGGAAGCGTCACACTCGTAAAAATTGCGATATTGTTAGTTTTATCGCGACGTAAGGAGAACATAGGCGATACTCGAACCGTTTCTAATGAATTTCTAATTGCAAGCTAGACACGCGACCCGAACGATTCCTCTAAGCGTCTCGTTGTTATCTCACTATTAACGAGCTTCGCTCGGTTCTCTCGGTTGGAGTTCCTGTTTTATACGTTTGCGTTATTAAACGTAGATACTATTAAAATCTCGTCAATATATTTTATATATTTGAACGATTGTCTCGTCCGAAAACGAAACGTATCGTTGGTTATAACGATTTCATCAGTCGCTACCATTACATGATCGCTCCAGATTTCCGAAGGTGCACACGCGAGAGCAATAGGCATACCGAGAAAGGTTTCACCGTGACCCATATCGACACTTCCGGAAAGTTCGAAATAGGAATAGGTCTATCTTGATTTTATTCGAAGAAACTCATCCAGGTGATACGTGGGTGAACGGATCACGCTTTTTATTATTACGTAGCGCAAAAAAGGAGAATCGTTGGTTTTTTTCTTTTTTCCTTTTATTTTTAGAACGACGATGCTCCTCCACGAACGAACTATCCAATATTTGAAAAATGTCAAAGGTGTGACGGTACATAGGTAGATCGATATGTATTTTAGAAATTCCAAATTGAGGGGCCTGTTTGACGTACGTGCGGTTCAGTACCTCTCTCTCTCTCTCTCTCTCTCTCTCTCTCTCTCCCTCTCTCTCTCTCTCTCTCTCTCTCTCTCTCTCTCTCTCTCTCTCTCTCTCTCGATTCCTTCGAAATACTCACGATACAATCTCTCGAAAGTTTTCTTCTTTGATATTTGGGTCGTGTCGAAGGGAAAAACTCGTGATCCTTTCTTACGAAAGCAAAAGTGGTAACGTAGTCGAAAGACCACTAGAATCTGGTCCAATACCATAAACACGAAAGAACGGCGTGTTGGCTAATCGACGAGATAGTTCGTACTCATTCTTAAATATCTATTCGAGACACGTCTTCATCGATTCGATATCGAGTTTGCCTCCCATGGTGCAAACGATTAAATACAATCGTCATCTAACATCGTGTTACGTGATCGATCAGAATTTTTAAATGCCGCGTGTGATAATTATTAATCTATATAATTCGAAGGACCGTTATTTTAGCGTTATATCATTTCTCGCGTGCGGAGTTAGACCGATTCCGTTCTGGCATTTGGCCTCAGCAGGACGCTCGAACGCGACGTTAAATAGAGAACGTGGTTATGTGTACATGCGGCCCGGTGTAAAGTCGAACATCCGGCCGTTTCGGCGTAGAAAGAAGAGTTGCTCAGTGAAAGTAACAAGTGCAAGTGGGCAATTGATGTAAGAGCCCGGCGCTGAACCATAACTGTCTCTCATCGTCGCGTGCCGATACCGTTCTCTTACCGAGTCCTTCTTCTTCGTATTACGTCGATTTTAATCGTGTTGTACGTTGTCGATCGATCGAAAATCAAAGAAATTATCAAGGAAAGAACCGCCGTTCTAGATACATCGATCGATGATATTTAGAATTGCAAGAATTTTTACAACAGGAACGTTAAAAAAAGAACAGAAAAAGAAAAAAGAGGGTGAAGAAACGTTCGTACGCCTTAGCAAGTGCTGCGACCGATTCGAAATTAGCGCTGGACGTGCTAACGTCTAAATCGTCTGTCATTAACTTTCCTCATTATAAGCAGCTTTATGAACCCGAACGTATTCTCAAGGATAGTGGAAGTCATTGTAGAGTAGAATGTACGGTTTGCCCGCAGAATTGTTACCGAGTTGTAGCATCGCCATAATTGAGAAGACTTTTTAGATATAGTTGGTAACTATATCTGCGTACTATCTTAGAAAAATAGTGAATTTTTCTGTGTCATTCTTTTCATTCGCGTTTTCTTGCTTATTTCATAAATATATAAAACGTTTTCCCACGTAGATGGTTCGATGCTCCTCTACCTCTATCTATGCCCCCGTCCGTCCTCCACGGGAAAGTCACGGATGAGAAAGGTATATACATACGTATATCCTCGTTGAATCGCAAAGTCGTGTTCCGAAAGGAGTACGAAGAGGCACGGGAATAAGAAGAAAATGAACGTGACGAGCAGGTTTTCGACCTTTTTAAGATACCAATGGTGCAGGCACTTCCGCTATATATAACGAGCGAGAGTCGCTTACGGTATACGGTATATACGACACATGTACGTACGGATACGTAGGTAGAACCGGTACAAGGATGTACCGATACTATCCTCGATACCATAGCATTTCGAGAGTGAAATTTATTAAGATCTACGATCAACGATCAGCGACCTACGGAGTGAAATCTTCACGTAGGTATGCCTAATAGACGCTGACTCGAGTCGTGCACGATAAAAGATCGTACCACGTTAAGACTCTTATTTCGATTCAGGATTATTGAATAAATTTCCAATTAATAGCTATGCTATTATTTATTCTGGTATAGTAATTCTGGTAAAGTAAAGAATTGAGAGCCACTGGATAAAGGAACCGGATGGAAGAGATCAGAGAGACAAAGAAACGAGGAAAGGAAAGAAACGTGCGCACATGCTCGTCTCTTCGGGCTGTATATATTTACGTGAAAGTGGCCTTGCCAGACTCGGGCTTACTTTATGAAGACAATCCTTGGCTATTCGCGTTCTGCATTAACTACGACAATTGGCCAACATCGAAATATTTTCAAAGCCGATACTTGCTACGTCGACGATTTCAAAAACCTTACCGACAGAGCCCCGAGAATAGTGTAAAAGTTTCGGTTTATAAATCTATCATATGCACGTTTCGCTTTCTATTGAGTAACACCGGTGTTCGTATAAGTCTCCATGGGCTATGGTGTGCCGTACATAAAGTATTAACGACTTTCGATAGCAGAAAACTCGAGTTGATAGACGACAGTGATTCACGAAAACGAGCTACGTGGCCTAGCATCGATCGATCGAAACTAGAACGTTTCGACCGAACAAAAGCTAAAACGACGATTAATTTACAATAATTAAAATAAACGAAACTCTATGGAGAGATAGTTAGTTCGTACTTTGTAAGAAGAGAGGGAAAACTTTGACGAATGTCCCACTACCGCTCTAAACGCTAGAAAGTCATATAAAGAAAGATCCTGGGAAAGTATATATAGCGGTGGTAAGCGTTAGAACAATAATATATCGAGCGTGGTGGGGAAATAGCTTTTAAATTTGCTCTACGGGCGATCGCAAGTGTCATACGCTTGCTTATGTTCGAAGCAAACGCTATTCGATATCGAAATACGCTTTCTTTACCGAATAGAAAATATTCGTAGATATTTCTGCAGTAGATTCTCCAAGTTATGCTTATTTTCCTCTATTTGTTATCCACACAGGTATCTACGAATCGCTCGAAACGTCCTTACACTTTGCAAGCAGATACGAGACGCGCCGTTATTTTCGTCGTCGGAAGTTTATATAAATCGCGTTCCCGCTTGTAAATCATATTGGAATATCTCAAAGTAGTAAGTAATATAGACATCCATAAATCAACTTGTATTTTCTACTGTATAATTTATGTAGTTACGCGTTACTCTCTGCCAAAGAGATAAAATCTCATCATCGATCGGGACGAAGGCGATGGATTCGTGCGAATCCGAATGCACGGACCGTTAATGAAACTGATAATTAACAAAATACCTAACCCAGTTCCGGCATGAGATAAAGAAAATTAATGGGAAAAAGGGAGGAGATAGCTCTTAATTAAGATTTAAGTCGCAAAGATTCCGCCGGATTGATGGCGTCGCTCGTCTTTCGTGATGTACGAGAGATAAAAAAAGATAAGATGCATGTCGTCGTACGTCTAATTTGATTCGAGCCGTGTTCGTTCGTCTATCATACAACTAATTTATTCATTAGGGACAATGACAACGTCATCGATCTTTTTTTTTTTGTCGACTCGAAAGCGCCATCCACTTTCTTCGATGCGTTTAGTAGATACTGGTTTGCGTTCACTGGTTCATCGAAGCTCGGAAGGAGACCGAGAAGACGAACCGGTCGTGCTACTTCCGTTCTCCCACCGACGTCTCCACGTTCTCTCTTGGTAGATTCTTTATTTCTCGATCATCCCACACTTGCTCCGGCACGATCACGGAGAAAGTAAAGGTCGTGGGTCCGTCTCGCGACCCTGACATCTGCATATACGCTTCCCTGGAAAGCATCTTCCTTTTCTCCTTCCATTTTCCACCTGATAAACCTCCTCCGTCGTCTAGAAAATTGCACTTTCGTCGAGTAAACGGGAAAGCTACTACCGATTACACTACCGACTTCGTTCCATCAGATCTACTTAAACTTCAAACAATCGTCTCTTTCGTTTCTTTTCTTTTTTTTTTTTCAAAGTTATTCTTTCCTTCCTTTTATCTTGCTCGTCTAAAACAATCCAGATCGTTGTATACAAAGCGAAAGTTTCTAACTAGATCATCGCTCGATTCGGGATATCAATCGATTAAGCTGGCACGTGGTAAAAAAGAATATTTATTAGATTAAAGTAAACGCAAAACGTACAAAAATATCGATGCGCTTGCAATCTTTTAATCTCCTTATTTACAGGGGGCAAGGACTTGTAGCGATTCATTCGGCATTAACGGAATACTTAAATCGCAATATCACGAGTCTATTCTCCTTATTCCGACGCGATCGACGAAATACTATGCTTTCTATCTCATTCGTTAGGATAATCGTCGAGCAAGGGATTATCGTCGAGTTTGAAATTATCGATCCGTACTTGAAACACGTTCTACGAACTTTGGAACGTTAACTAACGAGATTAACTTTGATCTCCTAACGACTACGCTAATATCATCGTATTAGTTGTAACCATGGTGGCCTCCGTCGTGATGGGATTCTATTTGTACCCAAACTTTCTCCCAAACGGGCTTCCAAACCTTCTTCCAGGCCGGTACTTGTACGTTCTTCCAAACCGGTACCCACTTGCTTTTCCATTCGTCCTTCCACACCTGCTTCTTTTGCGTGACCCAAATCTGTTGTTTTTTAGGTAACCAAACCTGTACGGACTCTTCCTTCCATACTAGTTTCTTATCCGTCACCCAAACTTGTTTCTTTTCGGTTTTCCAAATTTGCTTCCATTCGGCTTTCCATTCGAGCTTCTTATCCGTAACCCAAGCTTGCTTCTTCTCCGTCCTCCAAATTTTCTTCCAGATCGGTTTCCAAATGAGTTTCTTCTTCCAGAGATCGTGACTGGTATATTGCCAACCGTGTTGATCCTTGCCGACGTACTGTTCGCCGGGAATACCGATCTTTACCCACTCTGGTATCCAAATCTTCTTCCAGTCGGGCACTTGAACGTCCTTCCAAATCGGTACTTGAATCTCCTTCCAGACAGGCTTCCAAACCTTCTTCCAAGCTGGTACCTGAATCTCCTTCCAAATAGGTACTTGGATCTCCTTCCAAATAGGTTTTTGTACCTTCTTCCAAGCTGGCACTTGAATTTCCTTCCATTCTGGCACCTGTACTTCCTTCCAAATTGGTACCTGAACCTTCTTCCATTCCTGTTTCCACGTTAGTTTAGACTCCGTTTTCCATACTTGCTTCCACTCGGCCTTCCACGTGAGCTTTTTTTTCCATACTCCTTTCGGCTGATCGTGAGCAGGTGGACCGTAAGACGGTGCCGGTGGACCGTAGGAGGGCGCCGGGGGACCGTAGGAAGGCGCCGGAGGACCGTAGGATTGCGAGGGTGGACCGTAAACGGGACCGAGCGCGGATCCTCCTCCTCCTCCTCCTCCTCCACCGTGATGTCCTCCTCCGAACGAATCGAAGCCTCCACCGCCTCCTCCTCCTCCTCCACCTCCGTGATGTCCTCCTCCGAACGAATCGAAGCCTCCACCGCCTCCTCCTCCACCTCCGTGGTGTCCTCCTCCGAACGAATCGAAATCTCCACCGCCGCCTCCTCCGTGATGTCCTCCTCCGTACGATCCAAAATCACCACCGCCTCCTCCACCTCCACCTCCGTGATGTCCTCCTCCGTACGATCCAAAATCTCCACCAAAACCGCCGCCGCCACCGCCGCCGCCACCGCCGCCGCCATATGAAGATCCGTGTCCGTCACCCCCGTAACCACTGTCGAACGATCCTCCGCCTAACGATCCGTGATCCGATCCATGATCGCCTCCTCCGAAGGATCCGTGATCACCGCCGAAAGAGCCATGCCCGGAGGATGGCGCTCCGTAGCTGGAAGATGGCGCGCCGTAGGACGACGAAGGAACGCCGTAAGACGATGATGGTCCAGACGGGGCACCGTAAGAAGACGATGGTCCAGATGGTGCACCATAAGACGACGATGGCGGTGGTGGAGCGCCGTACGAATCCGAAGGACCTACGTTCGGTACACCGTAAGAAGCAGCAGGCGGACCATACTGTGGACTAGGTGGTGCTCTGAAAACGTTTACGATTACTACGAGGTAAAAAGTATCCTTCTCTCTAACGTACGAATTGCTGCGCGTATAATTTAATCGATTAATCATTCGTACACGAACTTACTCTTTCTTCGTTCTGATCGGATCGCCGATGGCGGAGACGACGAACAGGAGTCCCAGCAATATCTGAAAATACGTAGAATTATAATATACGTAAAGGTACTGGACTCCTCAAGGATAAAGCCTTTGTTTTACGGTCAATTACACGGCAGTTCGACAGTAGTTATGCGCATGAACATAATCGACGTGTAGCCGTATAATAATAAGACGCTTTTCGCACGATAATAGTTCGCGTTGCTGATATTACGAGAATGAAAAAGCAGCGGTAAATGTTTGATCGTTCAATTATAAATGCAGATTAGAAGAAGGGAAACGGTAATCGCTCGGCTTATTACACCGCGTCTCTTTAATTAACACCGTACAACTTTTCACCGAGAGAAGCCGACCTTAAGCGTGTCGATGCTTCACGCGGATTTCTATACCTTGTGCGATTTTATGAGCGCGTCATTCAAAAATGAAAGTCTGGAAATTGGGTCGAGTGAACCCTCGCTACTCTCGTGTTTTCTTTTTTTTTTTTGTTCTTCACAGCCGGAGGAACGTGAAACTTCGGCCATCCATTAGGCTGGACCAAGCGAAAGTATGCGCCATGATTTTGTCTTTCTTTCTCCTTTCATTTTTATCCTCGAGCGCAATTTCGTCTTACGCCCGGCTCTTTCCTTGTCCCTCCTGAAGATATTATTACGAGATTCGTTACGAAGCATATAGGTATATCGCCTATCGATATCGAAACCGAAGATATTTACGATCTTGCAACGAATTACATGGATCGTGATCGATCTACGATCGTCCCGACACTCTGAAGATCGCAAAACGAATTCAAATCTCATTTTATCATTGACGCTATAGCATTCTCATGGATTCCTCCTAAATATTTTCGTGAATTTCTCCTTCTTTTCCTTCTCTCTCTCTCTCTCTCTCTCTCTCTCTCTCTCTCTCTCTCCGTCTCTTTCGCGCAACTTTCCATTTCACCGAGTGAAAATGATGAGAGGACATCTACTTAACTGGCTGATAGCGGAGAATGCTGACGATTCGCCGATGTATCTATATTTACATTTCTATTTAAATTTCTATTGAAATATCGCTCGTCTCCTATTGCATATGCATAAAGATCTATATAGTAAATAAATTACCGAACGAATTTCATTCACGAGATCCTACAAATACCTTTGCCACGCTACAGATAATAACGGTACCTATTAATTCATTCAGCTGAAATAACTAGAGAGACTCGTTGTGCATTTTTTGTCTCGTGTACGTGGCGACAACACCATCTCTACTACGATGTACCTTCTTCCTCCCTCTCCCTAATACCCGCTTTCTTTAGATCGCGAAATAACGAATGCTTGATGCTCCTTGACATTCGACTCTCGACTTTGTATCGAGTGACATTCGACACGCAGTTTTTTACGTCTAAACGCTGTATTCGAGCGTGCATCCTATCGTGACACGTCGATGCACTTTCTTGTTCGCAAAGGATCATGCGAAAGCATCGAGCTAGCAGAACGATAAAATCGTTCCTTCGTACGTTCGAATCTCTACCGAATGATTTATAATATTTTTTCTTGTTTCGACGAATAACTTCTTATCCCGTTCGTCGCTTAAGATCGGACGACTACAGATATTTACTAGAAGCGTAGCCAATAACGTCGAACGGATCGAAAGAAGGCTTTGAGATCGAATGAAGAAAATGCACTTGTTCGTCGGACAGAATGAACACAGAATGAATCACATTTCCGAATCGCTTCTCGTTGCTTGCACTGACCTCGCGCACTTTGTCACATCTAACATCGAGAAAATTATAGCCGAAGATAGGTGCGAAGGAACAACGTCGCGTGATTTAATTAATAAAGATCAGGGGAGGGACACTGACCAGTGCGAGCCGCATCTTCGACTTCCAGGAGTCCTCTCGTTCGCGACGAAGAACTAAAAAGGAGCAGCGAGTATTGGCGCTGCTTTTTTTTTGTTACGGTTCGTCACTCTTCTGACGAATTCCTTCGAACATACGAAGCTTTTATAGCAAATGCGTTTCTCCGGTTAGGCTCTTAGATGCCCTAGGCATAGAGACACACATAGAGAAGTGGACGAGTAGACGGTGGAGGGGCATCAAATAGAGGAAGAGCGTTCTGTTATACGGGACTCCCAACTCTTCCAAGCCAAGCTACAACATCCTGAGTTCTCCTTTGGAGGGGATCCAACGACGAGACGTCCTCGTTACCCACCTCGTAGACGAGGAACAAGGCGAAGGCGACTCGATCGACGCGAGTCCCTTTTCGTTCGAGGATTTTTATTTTCTTCTTATGTAACTACGCTCTCTTAAGCACCTGCTTCTGTTCGATCGAAGGTGCCTTTTTTTTCTTCTTAAACCGTCAAAGGGAATTGTAGACAGAGGCGCATGTGTGTGAAAGTAAGGAGAATGAAAACAAGAATTAAAAAGTGTGCTCTTCTAATGGAGGGGAGGAAGTACGAAGAGACGATATCCGACGATGAGTTCGTCGTTATGTAAAAAAAAAGAATAGAAAAAAAAAGGATAGGAAGTAAGGATCGCAAAAATGCGATTTCATCCCATAAGAAAAACGGCAGATCGAGAGATCGCGCTTTCACTATCGCTCGGATACGTCGGGGATTACGCTCGATTGAGCTTAGGTTAAGTTCAAGTTCTCGTATTAGAAGATATGACTTCCCGAGCAGGAAGATTTAAAGCGTGCTCGTTGCACAATGATCGAGTCGCTCTAAGCTCGATCGTTCTCGACGATCGTCCGCTGCTTGCGCAATTAACTACGAAGATTAAATTTGCGTTGTGAGAGTCGTCGGCCGTCTACGAGGAATCGGAACTAAATTGTCCCGAAAGACGAATGATCGTTTTTTTTCGTGGTAGAAGAGGAGAGCTGTCTTACGAAACGTTTAACGTCCTCTAATATACTTAGAAACGACCGAACCGGTCGGATCTTTGACTTTCTTCCGATTCGGGGTTGTGAGAAGTCGTGCTCTTCCTTTCACCGTCTCTCTTTTCTATACGAGAAAGACCTCACGCTTTTAACAATCGTGTCTCTATCGATCTATATTTTCGACAGTAATTCTTGCTTTTGTTTAAGTTGCTAGACATCGACGTAACTGCGATTAATTTTCCAATTACGAGGAGAATCCTACCGGTTTTCTCGGAACCGCTTCGAGCAGTCCGGCATAATCATCGTTTTTTTTTTTTTTTTTTTTTTTTTAAACGATGACCCTTCGACTTCGAAATCTTCAAGTTTTACAACTATAAACTACAAAAGCCTACCCTGGACGAATTAGACTGGATTTCACTTTTTTTTTTTTTTTTATAGCTCGCTTTCAAAAACCAAGCAAGTCGTCGTTATACCTCCAAATGGAAGGATTTTCTTTGGGAAAGTTCTTTTTTATGCGTTCGCAATTCTATTGATAATTGCAGCTGCGTCCACCTTCCTCGATACTGTGTCAAAACGTTCGTTTCTCGTCCCTGCAACACTTACTTTATTTAGTACTTTTACGAAAGCACGATGGTCTGAATTAGCGGCCACGCGGGCCTCGTAACTTTTATTAATAATCTATATTTAATGACGGACACTCAAGCGGTGAAGATCTCCAGAACGGTCGACATCACGAAACGTTCACTTTCTTTCCGCGTTTACATGGCAATAATCGGTCATTTGCAGCAGTGAAAAACTCTCTATGTATGTACCTATTATATATGTCTACGTGTCAATGAACTCGCAAAATAAACAAAAACAAAAAAAGAAAAGGGATATGTACGTGTAACGATCGTCGATACGTATAACGAAGAATCTTCCGCTCGAATATTCGGCGTTGCCTCGTACAAAATCGATGGACGTAGCGCGAACTAGGAAGCAGGAAATCATTTTTTCTGTATTTTGTCTCTTTTTTCCTTTTTCATTCCTCCGTCGATCGTAACTCATGCGGGCCGCTCGATCTCCTGCTGGTGGCAAGTTGGGCAATCGATCGACTATTTCGTCCCCGTTGCTCGTAAATTTGCGACCGAACGGTCGAAACTCGTATGGATTCGTTATAGGTTCGTTTAGACTCGATAATTAGGCTCGATATCGAAGACGGTTCGATAAGTTTAAGATCCGTTCATCGATCGATCATTCGATCCCGCTGAAAAATTATAAATAGCCGATCACGTTCTCATTAGATCGCTTCTTGTTAGTTGTTTTGTTACTCGCTGAACGGCCATGCCGATCGGAAAGTTCTTCTTTCCTAAGGCGCATCTGCGGTACGACGCTAAAGCGATCTGTTTCAAGCCATTCGTCTGTTACTACAAACCAACGGACTATTAAAATTCGCCAAAAATACCTTGTATAAACTCCATGCCGTATATCCCAGAGTCGTTTCAACATCGAGTTCGCATTTATTTTTCGTCGTAATTATCGACTTCTCTATGAGAATTTTCACGGGATCATCGAAAATATCTCTGATCGCGCGCAAACGCCTAATCCCTAATTTTCGAATTCGTTGAAATTATACGAATATGTCTGTACGAGCGACAACGAGCGCTCTTTTCGAAAAATACATTCGCAATTTAGAGAGCATACGTCTATGTACGTACACGATCGATGAGAATTTCACAAATTCAGCATTCCGTTCACGCGAGGAGAAATACTTTCCTCTGTACGCGCGCATGTAAGTACATGAATATGTACACGGATACGTGCGTACAAAAGCACATGCTAAACAAAACTATTTTGTAACTATTAGCGTAAACTTACCGCGAAAGTTACCGCGAAGTATAATCCGAAGAAACTTTGTCGATCGTAACCAATAGAGACGTTGGAATATGTATTATGTAAGGAATAAATGGATCTCTGTTCGATAAGCGTACTTTGGATCTATTTTGTAGTTTCTTTTCTTTTTCTCCTTTTTTGTTTCCTCCAAGGATTACAACGATCGAAGAAAAAGAAACGTCGTATTCATCGTCTTTGCGATTCGTTATCGGTCAACCTCGATCGTTGCATCCTGTCCGCGCTACGATCGATCTTCCTAATTGCCTCTACGCGTGTCAGCGCGTCGTCGATATCTAATTGATCTCGCTAATGACGATGCCTCGTACATTTATAATTTCGCAAGCTTCGCGGACAGATCCCGCACTGTTCCCGCTTGTAAAAAATGTGCGTCATCGGATTTGCGATCGGTGAAAATTATTTTCTAACGTTAGACGAACAAATTCTTTTCAGCTCTCCGATAGATACGAACCTTCGTCGAGACCTTTCGTCGAGTGTGACTCGACGAAATGCATCAAGAGAAAGAGAGAAAGGCCGACTTGCCATTTCAAAATCCGCAAAGTCAGTAATCGATAAAGTCCACATTTAAAAAGCGATTGTCCTATGCATTCGAGGAAGTATCTGCATGTACTTAGGTGCGTGTACGTGCTATAATATATTGAGCTACATAGTTGAGCTTCTAGAAAATAATGGATAACGTTGTATCTCCGTGAGAGTTTCTCAAATCGTCTTGTCGTTCTCGCGTAGAAATCGACAGTTCTTTTTTCCATCTCCTTTCTTTTATTTTTTTTTTTTCTTTTTTTTTCTGTATCGTTCCTACAACAGCCAAATACTCGAACGATGACGCCTCTAACTTCCACTTTCTCCTTCGTATCTATTCTCTGCGATGTGCCGATGTGCCAACGAGAATCGTCTTGCAATTTAGAATCTCTCCACGATCCAGAATACAAGATGGATACGCGTCGAGAAGACAGGAAACCTAATTCGCCGATCAAAACGTTACCGATCCAATCGCAAGCCGTTGTATACGCGATTCGATCCTGACTGCAAAACTAAATTAATTACGGATACGCTATTAGTTTGTCAGTCGAGTAAAATCTTTCGATTTTTTTGGACGATTCGATTTGATTACACTTCGCATAGTTTGGAATCTTTTCGTTTGATATTACGAAATTCAAGCCCTTTTCTAAGTCGGGACCGAATTGCGCAAGAACGTTAGGAAGTTAAGTGAATGTTTGTAAATGACGTTCGTGACATGAGTTCTCATTTTCTCTCTGTGACGTGCCTCATTTCTTCAACTTCGTAATCGTTCGTTGTATAACGCGAATTACTCGTGTTAACATCTTTTTTCGCGATTAGAAACACGCGTTACTTTTATAACATCGTTTTTTTGTACTAAAAATCGAAAAATCGACTTGTGAAATTTACTTCGTTATTTGTACGATTAATCAGCTTCAAAAATTAGATCAAAAGCGTTCTTCCTTTTTTTATTTTCCTTCGAGTAAAGCCAGAAAGGAAGGGACGCGATACGCCCTCTTTTTGCTTTACGCCGAGCGGAGTAGGATTCGATAGTTAAGATCAAATAAAACGTTCGCATTGTCGAATGTCATGAAAAAAGTTTCTCCGAGCATGAAATGAACGTATTAATTCGCCGGTTCACTTTCGCACCTACATATTTGGCTCTCCAATTAAAAACGTAACTTTCTTCGCGTTAAAAAAGAAAGAGAAAAAAAGAAGAATCACGGAGACGTCGCTATGTATAATTAATAACTCTTATAAATAACATTACAGTCAACGATTTACTTCGAGGAACTTAATTAAATGCGACGTATGTATCTGTAAAAAAATAAAAGGATCGATACAGACTTTGAAGTAATCCTCGTTTCTTAGATGGATCAAGATTTTAATCGAAGAAGAGAATTTCAGAAACGAATATTTTTATCCTTCACTTTGCGCACGTAATCGTTCGTGAAACGTCCAAGTTGCTGAGACATCCTGAATCTGAAATTAATCTGGAAACATTTACACATATACGTATATAAATATATACATTTTCAAAGCCATCATTTTGCAGGAGCTCGCTACAAGTACAAAAAGGAAAAGGAAGACCTACGAGGGCACCGCGCGAGGTTATAGAAACATATTTACATTGTCATTTCTTTTAATGCCTAGCAAATATACCTAAGCTAAAGTCGAGATTCCAATTGGTCGAACTACCTGTCTTTACATTTACTAACTTTCCAATTACCACGACAGAAATAACGAGACGGTTACGTGAGAAACGATCCTAGGAAAGATGTTAAAGAGTGACCTAACGACGAGTCGAAGATTACTTTAACGTAAATAATTAGGTCTTTTAGATAATGATTCGCGTTCGATTCGAAATAATGATCGATAAGACGCAGAGAGAAAATCAGTAGGAAGAAGGAAAGGATCGACGCGGTAGAGAGACTTTACGCGCTGTTAATTTTCTCACAGTCGTAAACGTCGCAAAAGCAACAATCCAAAGTCAAGACGGCAGACGCCGCTATAGATCTTATCAATAATCAAGGATTTCGATAAAACGTAGTTGATTTTCGATCGATTTGATCCAACTTGATCCCATACTAATGAAAAGGAGAGGAAGGTTTCTCCCTTTGCATAAGTAACGATCGCTTCCCGCGCGTTAGCTTCCTCCGGGATAAAGTCTAAAATCGGTCTCGGCTTAAACGAGAGCAGTAAATCGTCGCGCTTTTTCGGAAGAGACAAGGCGCTCCCTCGTCTATCTCTCTGTTTTTCGAGGAGATGCCGAACATAGTTCGAATACGTAGCCCCTTCATCGCGCATATCCACTTTGATTTGTTTCTTCAACAAATTTGTCTCTTCAAATTCTTTTCGTATCACAACCATCGGGCACGTAATAAAACAAGAAGAATAATAAAGAGAAAAATACAGGTCGTCAGCATCTCGGAAAATTTTTTCAAAAGCAACGCCCCCCTCCCGTTCGCGACGCAAGGGAAAATAATAAGAAGAAGAGCGTTTCCAAGAAAGCGAACGCCTTCTCGGTATAATTACCCACGACTGCGTTTACATATTGGCTCGGTTACTGGCGGCGTGGGTGTTAGGAGAGCATATGTGTAAACAGTAATAAAACATGTTAGTCGTGGGGCTCCTGGACCGATCCGGAGCGTCCACCTCCTCCCGATCGTCAGCGAACGCCAAACGAGAACGTTCCTTGGAAAGCTGCCGATGGGCGGGGCTGGACCAGCCTCTAAGATCTCTCCCTGTCAAATTAAAGGCCCTAAAGAGCTTAGAAGAATCGGTTTAACGAGCCGAAGATTGCGGAAAACGCAGTCTCGCGCGAGCGACGTGCTGGCACGTCGAGTTCTTCGAGACGTTCTTCGAGACGTTCTTCGAGACGTTCTTCGAGACGTTCTTCGACGAAGCGCGTTCGATGTAGAAGAGAGATATACCCGAACCAATCAATGATGGAACCAAATGGGAATTATCATCGAGAATCCTTATTGTCGGCGAGGAATCAAAGATTTCTCGAATTATCTGGGAGCAACGATCTTGGCAATTGGACCAGAGAGATGTTACCAACCATCTGTACTTTGCCGACCGAATATTATAACATCACTGGAGTCCCAGAAATGTTCAGATTGGAGACTAATCGAACGTCGACCACCACGAGTATGAACAGCCCTCGTTATCATCATCTCTCCTGCTGGACCTTACCTCTGATCGGTTACAAAGTAAACCACTCGCCTCGTTACGAGAAACCACCTTATTCTTACATAGCCCTGATAGCCATGGCCATAAATTCGTCGCCGAAACAAAGACTCACTCTGTCCGGTATCTACAAGTTCATCATGGAGAGGTTCCCTTATTATAGAGAAAATCGGCAGGGCTGGCAGAACAGTATTAGACATAATCTAAGCTTGAACGATTGCTTCGTCAAAATACCACGTGACAAGAGTAATCCCGACGAGGACGAGGAACATGGTGCGGCTGGCAAAGGCAGTTATTGGTGTCTCGATCCATCCGCCAACGAAATGTTCGAGCATGGTAATTACAGGCGTAGGAGAACTCGCAAGCAGCGTGCCTTTTCGCAGAACAAAGATGAGTCGCGAAGATCTTTGTTGCGACTCATAGAGGACGATCAAGGAAAGATCGAGAGATGGTGCGACAGCGTTGAAATTAGAACCAGAGATAACGATGCGGAGAAGGAGAAGGAAGTGGATTACGCGAGTGGTTCGGAACGTTGCGTTAAATCGACCATGTTCACGATCGATAACATCTTACGAAAGGCTGCGCCCGAGGCTAAAAGTTAAACTTCTATTCCTTGTAAATCCTCCATTAATTTTCTCTTATTTCTATTTATTCGAGAGAGACGGAATGTGTTCCATTTCTTCGGTCGTAGCGTTGCTCCCCTTCTTCTTTTTCTTCTTCCTCTTCTTGTATATACAAAGACTAAAATGTATAACTAAAATGTAAAGCTAGCGTACGATACATAATACGTTACATTGTAGTTACATGTATTAGGTACGAATTAAACTACGACGTAAGAGCCGTTACTTTGGTGGAAGACAATAAAATGGTGATACACATCTTCTTCTACCGTTTGTGCGTACAGCTTGTATGTAAAGCTTTCATAAAAAATATCCTATGTTTATGTACACGCTTCGCAAGGAGCCTTCGTCTCTATCATAAATCAATTTATAAACAGCCATCGGTTCCTTGCACGCAACCCGCGGACGCAAACATATGCATTCGAGACTCGTACGACATTTAATAAAAGAGTATGCGTTTTTCTTTCGAATGCTATCAAATGAATGTTTGTGTATCTTATATTGCGTAGATTCTAGTTAAAAAGAAACTTATATACTTCGTATATAAACAATTCGTTCCTGCTAATTCGTTTGTTGTACGATTTATAATACTTGGAAAAGGATCCTATAGCCTTCTTACCTTACAACTTGAATATTCTTACTTTGTAGAAATGCAATAATGTGTGATACCGACGTGTGGATTATTTATATCATATCTAGCTGTTGCATATATCTCACGATATGCAAATATATAGGACGTTTTTCATATCTTTGTGTAATTATCTGGATTAAAATAAAATGACACTAAGCGTTCGGATTTTTTCTCATTAGATTTAGGTCGAAATCCATCATATCTTTAACTAACGCCTGCAATAGCATAATAAACGATTAAATGAAATCCTTCGAAGTTAGATCAAAGCATACAAGCAATCTCGTTATGGGAAACGACGAATAAATTAAAACGAACCTCGAATGTAACGGTCGGTTTCCATCCAAATTTTTCCTTTGCTTTAGTTGCATCACCCAAAAGAACATCCTGTATGATAAATATTTCGTATAAATAAGGCCAATCGAATCTATCTTGAATACTAGCATTTCTATTTGATTCTTACAACTTCCGTAGGTCGAAAGTATTTTGGGTTAACTCGTACTAATATTTTTTCGTTATCTGCGTCTTTCCCCGTTTCGTTCAATCCCTCTCCTTCCCATTTAATCGTACGTCCGATGTGTTGGAACGCAGCCTCTACAAATTCTCTGACACTGTGAGTCTCCCCCGTGGCTATAACGTAATCGTCTGGCGTTGATTGTTGAAGCATAAGCCACATTGCCTGTAACGCGTGTTTCGATTAAATTAATATACGCATATTAAAATATTCAATGGAGGAAAAGAAGATTACTCACTTCTACGTAATCCTTAGCATGACCCCAGTCCCTTTTGGCATCAAGATTTCCTAATTCAAGAACATCTTGCAAACCTAAATGTATCTTTGCTATAGATCTTGTGACCTTTCTAGTTACAAAATTTTCTCCTCTTCTAGGACTTTCGTGATTGAATAATATACCATTGCAGGCAAACATATTGTAAGCCTCCCTATAATTGACTACTATCCAGAAGCTATACAATTTGGCGCATGCTAAAAATATCATAAATAATAAAATGAAGAAAACAGAGGTATTGTACTAAGGAGAAATTCGGAACGAGCAGTTACCGTACGGGGAACGTGGATAAAATGGAGTCTTTTCATTCTGCGGTACTTCCACTGCCCTTCCGTAAAGTTCAGATGTCGACGCGTGATAAAATTTTACGGATTTTTCTAAACCACACGTTCTTATCGCGTCTAGTAATCTCACGGTTCCTACGGCGTCTACCTCTGCCGTATACTCGCTTACTTCAAAACTTACCTGTAGAATATACGAGATAACTTAGGTATACAAAAAATATATAAATTTGAAGGCGTTACGGTGACGAGTAATTTACGTTATACCAACCATAACGTGACTTTGAGCCGCGAGATTATAAATCTCAGTTGGTTGCACGGAACTGATTACTTTTACCAAACTACTAGAATCGGTCATATCTCCATAATGTAACTTCATTTTACCCTGACGATGACACTTAGGATCCGCATACAAATGCTGAATACGAGCGGTGTTAAAGGAACTCGCTCTTCTAATAATACCATGTACGTTGTATCCCTTTTCTAATAAAAATTCTGCTAAATAGGAACCATCCTAAAACGAAAAGAATAAATATTAATAATCGAATCAAACGAATTTACCTGGCAAATACCACTAAAGTTCGTCTAATTCTCTAATCCTAAATAAAATTTTAGTCAAAAACTCTTGCTCGCAATTTATAACGACACGAAGAAATGACAGATGAACATCTGTCAAAAATGTAAACTTACTTGTCCAGTGATACCCGTGATTAGTGCCACGCGTCTATCATCTCCCGTTGCCATTTTATAAACGGATATCGATTAATTCTTCTTTTTGTACGCTAAAAGTCGAATCTTGCAGTTTTTTTCCTTATAATATTATCGGTGTTTATCAGCATTGATAGCGATAAGTTAGCCATTAATGTACGCCATGTACAATAAAATTATCGATAGTTTAACGACTCCACTATCGAAATTAGAAAAATTGCAATTATTCAAATTTACGCAACGACATTTGCCGCCAATTTAGCTAACAATGATGTAACTCGATATTTTCTTTATCCACCAAATATTAAAAATATTATCAATCTTCGAGAGAGCAATGTATAGAAAACTTTTTAAAAAGGTCTAAGTTCATCTGCGTAAGCAGATGGCGCGACGATATGCAATGAGAGATTAAAATCAAGTTCACAATTGCGATAACCACCATTGGGACGTCTGTCTTATGCAGAGTATGTTACCGTTGATCGATCGTAACGATTGATATAACGAAGATACTAACATAACAATATCATCACTTTTATTTCTTTATTGCTATCCTAACAACAGTGATGTATTATGTATTAGTGTTTTTATTAAAATGGCGAATAATATACAAAAATTAATCAAACTTGTAAACAAAAAATTAAACGAACATAAAGCTTTCAACGATGTGAGTACGAAATTCGAGAACGTAGTGAAGAAAACACGAGATCGTCTTACGAACGTAAGTATGAAAAAAGAATGTTTAGTATGTTATTCTATGATTTAGATCATATATCGATTTTAGAATATCAACAATTCCACCATTATACAACAATTGAAAGATACGTCGATAGAACCAGGAAAACCATTGCCACACAAACTCGTTACTATGTGGCAATGGTATCAACAATTAGTAGGTCTACATACGGTGGAAAAATGCAGACAGCAAGTACTTTTGATACAAGATTGTTTATACAAGTGTCAAGAAAAGAGACGTTACTTTCGTCAGGAAGCATTTGTAATAAGTAATAAAATAAAAGAAATATATGACGAATTGTTAAGGACAAAGAGAGATGATCCAAAATATGTAAGTTTAACGATAATGGAAAATAAAAATCTTCAAGAACAAAGTACAATTACAGAAAAACTAACTTTACTAGAAGAGGAAGAGAAAGATCGCTTCGTACAATTGACAACTGCTATCAAAGAATATCACGACGCGCAAATAATGACTTCTCAAAGGTACAAATACGTATCTATCTTGGCATCTGTAATTGCTGCAATATTTTCGCTTATATGTTCAACGATATATAATAATAAAAGAATAGATGACATGAAGGTAGCTATGTCAAAGGTACAAGAAAATAATAAATCTACCATTATTAAATGTTTTGATTCTTTGCAATTACACGTCGACGAAAAATTATCAAAAGTAAATAAAGAGCAATCGCAAAGTACATGGTTGATTATTGGGAAATGGAGTGCCTATATAATTTCCTCTATTTTGGTTCTAAGAGTATTAATAGGATCCTAAAGAAGATGGGTTTTTGTTAAAGCATTTCATTCTACGGTACTTTTATTAGGCATACTCGATTATGTCGTGATAACAATAACTTTGTTTCTCCTTTTATTTCATTAAATACTTAATTGTGTATTTAGAAGAAATATCAACATTTTCAGAACTTTATATAGATTTAACAAATGAAGCCTGTATCGGTTGAAATACTAATTCAAGAAACTGTTTTATTTGCATCCTTTTACAGGTCCTTTTTATAATTTGGTATTAATATATCTTAAGATTAATAAACAGGAGTATATTTTAACGATATAAAGTTTTGTTTATGTATATAGGTGATTTCCTTATGTAATAAATAAATTAAATTGCAAAATAAGGATATGCACAATACAGAAATTTTTTTTACAATTGAACTCTTGCTTATAATTTAATTGCAAATAAAAGTTTTGTATAAAATCTCAAAAAAAAAATTGCAAGAGTGGGTGTGTGTGTGTGTGTGTGCGCGCGCGCGCGTGTGCAAGTAAATTTTTTATGAATTCCACGATCTCCATTCCATCCCATCTGGTGGTTTCCTTTCCACCTTTCCTTTACCTACTACCGACCAGTTCGTACTTAAAACTGTACCACCTGATTCTAGCTGTTTTATTCAAATAAAAAAAAAAATCAATGACAATCACACAATCTTCATATTTTCAAATACACAAGTACGCAATACTATCTTTATCATATTTCATGCAGCCTTTGTTAATTGTTAAACTAAGTGCTACTTACAAAGGATTTGTTCATTGCACGTCTGACTTCATCAGAACCACTGCCATATATCTGTTGGAAAAGAGCATTAACAGCAGCTTCTCCTTCAGGTTTTTCCTCTGCCTCTTGTTTTTCAATTTCTTTTTCTACCTTATTCCAATCTCTGGATTTTTTGCAGGAACTGGGATACTTTGGTGGCTGATTACCACTTTGAAGTATTTCTTTGAAAGCATTATTTTTTAATAAATTAAATAATCCGCAAAATCAATTTGCCAAAAAATACTCTAATACCATTGAATTCTAAGAAATGAATAATTTACCTTGAGGTATTGGTTCTACCAAATTTTTATCAACTGGATTTCCCTCTAAAGTGGCCCATCTTATACCATCTTGCTTCTTCAATTTTATTTCTATTTTAGATGCTAAAATCTTGTGCGAACATTGATCCGGTACTATTGGATTAGCTAGATCCAACTCCAAACTATAATCGCTACCAGAAGGTAACTTGGCGGATACGCTTAGCTAAAAATTATTACATTTTTTTATGGATATATATAAGAAAAACTATTAAACTCCAAAAAAGTAACATGTCATATTTTACTCTTACATACCGTAGCCTTTTCATAGAAAATTTTTAAATTTTCTATATTTTTGGCGAGAATTGTGATAATAATATGCGTTTCTGTTTGATACCAATCATGTTTGATCTTCGGGATTGGCATCTACAACAAATGGAGATGCTATGTAGAATTTCTATTGTACAGAAATTGTTAAAATATATTTTATTAATAACATAGCAATAACATTAGTATGTAATTCTTACGTCATTATCTTGCATTTTAATCGATCCATCTCCATTAGCCATTTAGTGTGTTATCCTTCAAGCTTTGGAGCACTGACAAATGCAAGTTTTCTCAAATCGAAGAAAAAAATCTCGAAAATTCACATTACTCCGAAACGATTTGCTCTGAAAATTTTCTCGCTAGTATCACCAATATTACAGATAATTTTTTAATGTTGGTATGAATCTCAAAGTTCAATGACCAATCGGCTGCTCGCGCCTTTACTTGGTTACCAAATAAATTAATGACATGAGAAATGACATTTTTAAATAGAATACTTTTATCGTTCGTATAAGATATTGGTTTTATTATTATTTTTTTTTTAAGAACTTGAAATTTTCTATTCAATAAATGTGTATACCGTTGCATACATATGAATTTACCGCCATTTACAATTAGAAGCTTCAATTCTATCGAATGCAAACAGTACTGCCAATAGTCAAATCTGCTATTTATTTCTGATATAATAGAAGCCTGTGAGATTACGTTATATATTATATAGACGATATAATGAGATAATAAGAGTCATATGATCGAAAGAATATATACCGCGTAATGCGAGACAATATCTTTACTGTAACAATTTTCTCGGTCGTAAGGTCGACACATAGGTGTGCGACCTAATACTAATTATAAATTCCACATAACTCCTAATGGCTGCCAACTCATCAGAATGTTGACAAACGAGCAATACGTCTTATAATATTTTTAGAAAAATATCGATTTATTTTCAACTATTTAAAAGAAAATTGTTTATTCTTATCGTCGAATAAAAGTAAATCACGATGAATAATACGAGCATCGGAATAATTCTTCTAATTTTAATGGTAACTAATGTCAACTGTATCAGCTGGTATTTGGAACCAAATACTCACAAGTGTTTAAAAGAAGATGTTCAAGCAAATGTACTGGTTACGGGAGAATACGATGTTTCCGAAGCAATGGGTCAAAAAGTTGATTACGTGGTACTTATTCTCTTTTTTTTTTTCTTGAAAAGTTTTTCGAAGTGTTTATAGATTATATATCACTAACCTACAATATGTTACGATTATTTAGTTTATTCCAGCAGTGCTATTTTTTTTTTGTTATTACGAAGTGACGATCATGCATTACTTCTTTATGCTTAAAAATTACTTATCTATTAATATTAATATTTTAGATCAAAGATACCAAAGGACATATACTTTCTCAGAAAGAAGATATTCCACATGCAAAATTATTAAAGTTTTCATTTATTACCGAAACAGCGGATACCTTCGAAGTTTGTTTCATTTCACATGTGCCAAGTCGTAAGTAATCAAAGTTATAATTATAATATTTTATAATGTCATGCGTGGGATATGCGTTATTATAAGTAGGAGACATCTATAAATACTTATTAAAATGATAATAACTTGTTCAAGACTATGTTAAATTGTCTATACAAACTTTTTCAGATCAACGTGGTATGAAACAAGAAATTACCCTTGTTACAAAACGTGGTATTGAAACAAAAAATTATGAAGGTGTAAGTTATTAATGCATTGAAAATTAATTCAGACTGTTCCATCTATTTTGACTTCGTATATACATACATATATATATTAATTATTAATCCAGATTGCAGAAGCAGCCAAATTGAAACCTGTGGAAGTAGAATTAAAACGCTTGGAAGATTTATCCGAAGTTATAGTACAAGATTTTGCACGAATGCGTAAGAATGAAGAGGAAATGAGGGATACTAATGGTATAATTAGATTTTTGTTATTTTTCAAGATCAAAACGGTTGATGCAATTGAAATGTAAAAATAATATTAACACTCTTATTTTTTTTCTTTCAGAGACAACCAATGCTCGTGTGTTGTATTTCAGTATATTTTCTATATGTTGTCTTTTAGGACTCTCTACTTTGCAAGTGTTTTATTTAAGACGTTTTTTCAGAGCAAAGAAACTGATAGAGTAGAAAATGTATTCTTTCCATTCAGAATATATCGAACGATATGTCGCAATTTCGCATGAAATTACATTTGGAAAGATCAAATAACTTTTTTAAAAATAATAAGAATTGTATCAAAAATACGTGAATATGTCATGCGTATCGTTAAGATTGTTGTACAAAGTAATATCTAATCATCTCAATCCATTGCAAGTTTTCTATTCTCGATTGTATAACTCTGATTAAAGACATATTGAATTTGTCAAGTGACAAATGTATTGATCTAATTACTAATTTGGCCGGTATTTAACGCAATAATTGCTTACAATATACACACACACACATATATATATGTATGTATATATTGGTTTCGTTTTTGTTATCTTCAAATTCTTTTTTTAAACCATTGCGTTGTGAATTCAATATCCATTTGATTTGTTCAATTCGACTCAAACATATATATAAATGTAATAAATCATTCAATAAATGATACACGATTTGAAAATATCCGCCGATATGACGTAGAACGAGAGTAGCCATTTACATTAACGCTTTCCCTTTCGACCAATTAAAGTTTCTCTCGAAGTGAACACGTGTGTGTAGCGTGTATTTACTATATACTTCTTGGGTCACGTACACATGTAAATCGATAGCGACAAGGTTTAGGTTAGGAAGATGGCGAAACTGAGACGCGCGGTTTGGGGTCTTTCGTCCAATTTTGCGTCTAATCGGTACTTTTCTCGTTTATTAACGTAAGTGATCCTTCAACGCGTACTTTTCCTTTACTCATAATTAGTTCTTTATTATGGAAAAGTTTCGTACTTGTCGAATTTACATGTCGTCGCGTGACGACGACATTTATATGATTTGAAATTGAAGGAAACAGGTTCATAAATCATAAATCGTTTTTTTAAAGTAATAAAGATTTATTGTAAAATCTCTTATAGTGATAAAATTTGTCAAAAATCCACAGTGCACCATGGTGCAATATCCACACGACTTTGTCACTTAATGGATTCTCCTCGAATACTGCCGTTGCCACCAATAATGCATTGATTATCAGCGATAGTTGCGTGAAACGTCTCAAAGAAATAGCAAACGAAAACGCATGTTTGAGAGTTACTGTAGAAGGTGGAGGCTGTTCCGGATTTCAATATAAATTTGATTTGGATTCGAACATACACGAAGACGATAAGTAGGAGTTAAGAATGTGTTATAGCGCTTGACAAGTGCAGAAAGTGTGACATAAATGTATAGATGTATTTTTGTTGCAGAATATTTCAGAAGGATGGTGCTAAGGTGATTATAGATTCGACGTCTTTAGAATATATAAAAGGGGCAACTGTAGAATATCACACAGAGTTAATACGTTCTGCGTTTAGGATAATCAATAATCCTTTAGCGGAACAGGGATGTAGTTGCGGTGCTAGTTTTTCCATTAAAATGAATTAATTTTCTTACGTATTATTTTGTAGCTAGATATCGATAGGGATCTACCTTATATGTATTATACTTATAAATCTCTGCAATTTCAAGATCTATCTTATTCCCTCTCTCTCTTGATTATTATTACAAATATATGTCCGTATCCCGCAGAACGAGAAACTTGTACAAAGGTACGTCGTAAGTGTAAGCTTTCGAACGATTCTTAAACCGGTGAATAAGATTGTATCTATAGAGCGTACAAGATAGCGTTATTGTTTGAAAAATGTTGATATACTTGTTGGGAAATGAAAGAAATTGAGGATTATCTTTGATATAATATATTTCCTATCTAATACTTTGTTCATAATATTTTCGAAGAGCATATTCGATAGTAATATTTTATTTTGATTTCATAAATAACATAACACGTAACAGAGTCAGAGAGCGTTTCGGCCTGTGTTGTCTTGCTAAAAATCCGAGTACGAAGATAGATGGTAATACATTGCTCGTCTGGTATGAATTCTTTATATACATAACTTTAAATCGATTGATGAATATGATTATACTAATATTATCAATGGAATGTCTCTGATCAATGGTCGGGAACCGAGTATAAATCACTTTTGTTTTCCTTTTTTATTGTTCTATAAAGTAATAGCAAAGGGATGTGTTAACCTTAAAAATACGATACGACGAAACATTGAATGTCTTTTTACCTTGTTTGCCAATTCAAATTTTAATTGTTGGATTTCTTCTGTCTGACAAATAAGCTTATCGTTCATATTAGCAAGATGCTCGCTCATCGTACTGAGCTGTGCTTTATAATTTCCTTCTTGAGTCTCTTTATCCTTTTGCAGGCTATTACAGTTGGATAGCGCTTCCAAAAGTGCCACCTCGCATTTTTCTCTTTTCGACTCGCATGTGTCTAAATGTGCGTGCATAACTTCGCTCTAAAATAATAGGTATTATTTTTTAATAAAAACGATCATGCACCTCGGAATATAGATATTGATAAGAGCGTAACAATATAATCACATTAGCAGCCATGGCCAAATTTTTAACGTGACAAATGTGCTTTTCCATTATTAATTTGTTTATCTCATCGAGAAAGTATTCTCTTATTTTTCCTTCGCGAGCTTCTATTTCCTCGGGCAATGCAAATGGCGCGTGTAACCTTCCAATCTGCGAACGGCGCAATAAACATTAGACTATCGGTAAAGCATCTTGAAATTAAAAAAAAAAAAAAAAAAAAAGAAAGAAAAAGAGAGAAAGAAAAGGAAACTACCATATTATTTATTCGCACGGGATTGAGAGATTCCTTTGCGATCGATCTGTTTGTTTCTTGCTCTTTCTGTTCGTACTCGTCATATTTGATCTTAACGATGTGATACTGCGTTTTCCAATGATGCAATTCTTTTTCTATGTCGTAAGATTTCGTGGACTCGTAATCGCTTCTTTCGTCGGTCAATTTTTGAATTTTACCGTCGTTAAAAGATTTCGATGATCTACGAGAGGGAGAGGGAGATGAAACAGGAGAAGAATCTATTTGATAATGATTAGATAGTCCTGCTCTTTGTTCGCATTCGTATCCTTCCCTCTTGCCTTCTGTACTGGACCACGATATAGTTTCTTCTTGCCTTTGCTTCTCGTTAAGTTTTCTTTGTAAATCATTTCTCTCCCTGTCTAACTTGTCGATCTCTCTGCGATGCTGACAATCTAATTCTACTTTAGATTTTTCAACGCGCTCCAACTTATATTCTAACTCTTGTATTCTTTCGCTTAAACTTTCAATTTCACTATCCTTGTCGGCTATTTGCGACAGCAATTGGGCATTTTCAACTATTTTCTTTTGAAATTCTTCGTCTAAGATATGATTAGACGAGGCAGGTACTTGAGTATTGTTATCCGACAGCTTGCCTTTCCCTTTCCTGGATTTGTTTTGTGCTTTATCAAGTTCTTCCTGCAATACAGTTATACGTTTTGTCAACTGTTGATTGCGGAAAGTTAGACTATCTATTTCTTGTTCGGCTCTACGGAATTCTACTTCTTTCTCTTTTAATTGTTCTCGTATTTCTGCATTACGTGCCTGTTCATCGATCACAGCCTTCTTTAGAACGTTCGCCTGAGCACGAATCTGCAAATAAAATATTTTTTTTTTTAGATTTGGGTAGATATCGTTCGAAAAAATAGGTCGCAAGTATCGAGGGAAGACGAGGTAACAGATGGTAAACGAAGGTATTCCTATGTGGATTTACGTTATTCCATTGGATTTGCTCACTTTCGAATATTCCGTGGCTATCTTTTGATATTTCGTTTGCAGTTGCCCATCGACTCCCTCCATAACTTTGTTCCACCGTCTTTCCGTCCTTATCGCGCTACTCTAATTTCACGATATATATACCAATTTAACAATCCGGCATTGTTATAATATTCGCCGCATAGCACTTCCTGTCGCAGGGCACATATCAACCCCGAAAACGAATGACACCTTCCGCGAATAATTCATAAGTCTCTATAGCAAGTAACGAACGAACGAACGAACGAACGAACGACGAACGACGAACGACGAACGACGAACGAACGAACGAACGAAAGGAAGCCACACTGTGCGAGATTGACCGTATCAGTTACGAAAGCTTAGAAGCTAGAAACATGCAAGAGCTTAAGCGAAACGTCCCTCTTTCTCCGTATCTCTTATATATCTATCGAGTTTGATACTCGGTGCAACAGCACGCACCACCGAGTGACAGCCAATTGTCAAGATACGCCGCAAATCGGGAACAAGTTGATCGCACTTGCGTTTCGCGGATGTATTAGGAATTCGATCGGTATTTTACCGACGGTAGGAAGAGATTTATATCGACGAAACAAAACAAAAAAAAGAAGGTACATTTTTTCACGCCTCTTGAAAGATTTAGTTCTTGCGAACGGTTGGTAATACGGAACGCGATGTAATGCGATAATAATGGAATTTCATCTTTGAATAATTGTGCCAGATGCCTTTCTCGCCCGCTTGTTTTTTCGACGACCACGTATCATTTTTATTAGAAACGATATAAACTCGATCGAACGACAATCGCGATCGATCGTTAAAAATATTACGCTTAATATCGATCGATCGTTTCTTCAAGGTACTGACTTTCTTCCTTTCGCCGATAGGTAGCGCTCCAAACGGTCGCGTCGATCGGCACGATCATTCGGAACGCGCGAACGCAAATATGGCGCCGGCCGGCCAATTTCTTCTAGTTGCGTCGAGTTCTCTGCAAGTTTTTCGTTTATAATTCGGTATCGTGAGAATTCTTTCGGAAGGTTCATCGACGGACGAAGCAACGCTCGTTTCATTAACGGAGGATCTTGAGAAGGTAATCAAACGATATCACTGTGTTTTTTCCTTATAGTTTTTTCTTTGCTTCTGCAATATCATCATGGCTATTCGACGTACGTTTCTCGATAGATAACCGTTTCGTCGTTCGCATTTCATGTATCGCGTATTACGTACGTAAAATATTCCGATGCATTCGTCGGTTAAAATAATTTGTTGTCATTTGTCTTTGTTTATTAATCGATGGCAAAATTTATGTACATACGTAATACGCATAAACACGTTACGAAGGCAGCGTGCGAAGACCGTAAACACGAATACAATGCGAACACGTATTCGTTCTTTGATTACTTAACCTTACTTGGAATCGAAGGTATCCGTCGAAAATGTAAATATCTATTTATATATAAACGGATCGAAACTAGAACATAGAATACTTAATCCTGTTTATCGTTATTACCCGGAATATCATCGTCGAACGTACACACGTACGAGGATGAACTGGAAAGCACCCGATATAACAGGAATTGCGCGCACGATATATTTATTGAAGTCTTGCGATTTATAACTTGGAAGATAAGCAGCTTTTATTGCTCTCGTTTTGCATCGTCCTTCGATTCTGTTATTCGCGTGTCAATACTTGGAGACTTTCGAAGACGAGCCTGATTGCTGATAAAGAAGATCGGCGATATGTATGTACGTGCATACACACAGACGCGTATATATGTACAGAGAGAGAGAGAGAGAGAAGGAGCGGAAGACAGTCCATTGCGCAGTTTGCAATTTTAATGCCGGTTATACAAGAGGGAACATTCTCCACCCTCCGAAGGCTCCTGCAAGCCTTTTCTGCCGACGAAAACGCTGAATTTACATTTTCGCTTTTGTGAAAGCCGCAGACACGCTGATGTCGCTTATTAAACATTCTAAAAGTCCGTTAGGAACGATGGTTTATATTCTTCGTCTCTCTCTTTCTCTCTCTCTTCTCCTTCTTCGTCCAGGTTCATCGGTTCCTTACCGGTAAGATTTTTCTGCACTTTTGGCATTTGATTCTTTCTCGTTCTCTCTCTCTCTCTCTCTCTCTCTCTCTCTCTCTCTCTCTCTCTCTCTCTCTCTCTATCTATCTTTTTACTTGATTAGACATTTGTAGCAACACGTGCAAAGGCGTCATTCGCGTCTAATTACGTGTCTCGTCTCTCCGTCTCTCTTCTTTCCTTTTATTCTTTTCTTATCGGCCGTTGGTGTTTATGCGGAACGCGATACCGTGCTCCAAGTGAAATTATACGCGGAGCTAATTACGCATTTAGGTATGCAGGAGGCGATTCGCGCGTGAGGAGGAAAACGAGCGTTGAAACGAAGAGATTTTATAAGACGAACCGAGAGGGAGAGAGTCCTAACGTTCGTTTAAACGTTCTCGCGAGCCTCGTTATTCGCCTATACCAAGTGAGAAATAATTTCCGTTTTGAATCAAAATTTAGTTTTGACTATTTTTTTTTAATTATGCAAGAGGAACAAGAGCAAATGACGATGTTACTTCGCTGCAACAGGTTTCTATTTTTTGCACTTTTTACTTATAGCTTTTCGAGAAGAACGAATCATCGCTATTTCTTTCCCGAAACTATTTCCTTGTGACATTAGACGAGCTCATTAGTTCAAAGTTCGTTATCTTAATGCAAATACTTGCGAAGGTACATTCGTTTCCAGTCGAGCCGTTCATAGATTCTCTCGCAAACTATGTCGGCATTCGTGGCGGTCGTGTAATTTATGGTAAAACGATCCTGCGGTTAGTCTAGAAACGATCATTAGGTATGTATGTGTATACACTCGCACGCACACCTCTTGAGCGTTCTTCCAAATATTTCTAATATCTTCGTTGGATGAACGATTATATCTCGGACGTTTTGCGTGGGAGAAATATGTTTCTATGTCGTATTATGATTTAATGGCGGAAATTTAGGACCATAAAATTCAACCATCTTTCTTATCGATCGGACAGATATTCTTAGGTCTCCGATAATTATTAAATCGTCTCGTGTATGTATTTTTCTATCGTCGCGTTTAGAGACCGTATAACGTAACGTCATTCGAGTGCGACACGGTCGTGATCCGATGGAAGCGAAAAAAAAAGGATCCTACGACGTCATCGAAGGCTATTTATCGTGCCTACCATCGAATTTCCGATGGGACGGAGAGCGAGAGGAAGAGAGAGCGAGAATAGAGAGGGGGAAGAGAAAAACGAAACCGCTCTGGGCATCTTACGAGAATAATTTTCGTCTCGTTGCGACGAAAATGGAGTTCCAACTCGCGAAAAATCGAAGCAAACTACGTCCGTTTCGATGGATATTCGCTCGAAATTAGTCGTGGAACGCGGTAATTGGCATCGAGGAGTTTCGCATCGGCAAACGATCGTGTACACACGTAGGTACGTTTTCCCGTTCCGTACGCGGATCGTCCCTTTATTTCTATCTTTCTCTGATCGTCGCAATTACACTCGGTCCCGCGTCTATTCGTATCTCTTTCTAGCTCGGGAAAGAAGGCTCGGCCGAGCGATCAAAGCTCTTGGTACGGCCACGAGGAGCCTCGGTTGACGTCGATCGCTTCGATTTTCCGTCCTCGCAAGCTTCAACGAGCAGCTTTTTCTATGCTCCCGTACGTTGTATGTCGTACGGGGCAGGCAGGCAAGCCTGTTTTCCCTTTTCATCGCGTGCGAGAGAGAGAGAGAGAGAGAGAGAGAGAGAGAGAGAGAGAGAGAGAGAGAGAAAGCTCTCCTTTTCCTCCCTTCTGGGTTCGGTCCATCGTTGTTAGGTGCTTTCTAAAATTAGATCGACACTCGATCTATCTAATATCTAGCCACAAGATTTTTTTTTAACCCGCTACTTCGATCCTACGATCTCCCGTTCTTTTTTCCGTGTCTGAGAGGAATTTTCAAATTTTCTACTCTGATCTATCGAATTTAGTTAGGTGAACGACGATCGTCACCAGAGACCGTTCCAATTTTCTCGTCCGAGTCTACGCTACGTTCGGCTCTTTCGTCGTCAGAGGCATAACTTCGTTCAAGGATACAATAAGCGAGGAGCATCATCGTGGAATGTAATTAAGCTAGCGACGCTGACGGAAGACGGCTAATGTCAAATTACAGGATGTCCTCCTGGGACTCTCTTTCTCCCCTCCTCCCTTGTCTCCTCTCCCTTTCATTCTCTCTATCGCTATCTCTCTCGTCGTTCGTCATACTGATATATTTGCCAACCGACCACAGCTTCAAGGCCTCGTCAGGCAATTCGGTTTCACCAATAAAGGTTACACTCGCGTCGATTAATCGCCAAAACTAGTTATTCTTAATGAATCGTCCCGTTTCGAGCCGCGATACGTTTTTTGCTAAAGTACCAAGTATCCAAAAAGATCGATAATCTTTTCTAAAAATTCGACCATCTCGAATCTCTCGATGAATTACTTTACCGCTCTCTTCTTCCTGAGATCGACTCGTTAAATCTCTCTCTCTCTCTCTCTCTCTCGAATACGGTGAAAAGCGAGTGATATTTAATGGCGATGGAACGAGTCGCGCACCGTTAAAGTCTCATTTCTCATGGCGATTTTTCAATTAAAACGCTATCATCTCGCAATACCGATCGCGCGCGAGATATTCTTCGCGAAAGTGGTCCGCAACGATTGTCGATAATGCGATGACGCATTTCCATTCGTTTGTCTATTTAGAGGGTGTGCGGCGTGGAAACGAAATGGACGAATATTTCTTTCGAAATAGAACGAGATTCTATCTACGAGGTTTCTTCTTGCTCACCCAGTATACACGAGCAACCCGGACTATTATACGGAATAGAAATGTGAGCGTAATAGGTTCGTCCTTACGAGCGAGAGGAAATACGTAGTTAAACGTTGCATAAAGTCACGCGTGTGTAGGACCGATTGCGCGTTTCGCTCGTCCTTCCCGTAGATTGCAACGATGGGAAGCAAGGCAGGACTTTTAGCAACGATTCGCCGTTTGCTCCGGGAGCCTCTGAATTATAGCGGTTTCGTTCGAAAGTTCAAACAATGCCGGATAGGACCGTTTGGAGTATGCGTTTTTGGTCTTTCATATGCGAAGCCGCGAACGAGGACGACGGGCGCGTGCGTCCGCGCGTGCAGACGTAAAGGACAGAGGTGGAAGGAGAGACTATTACCAAACTTTTGAGATATAGGAATACTTGTGTTTTTGCGAAAAGCCAGCGCGCGCACCGCACTCTCTCTCTCTCTCTCTTTCTCTCTCTCTCTCTCTACCGTAATAAAAGACAAAGTATTTGCGGCGTTGCGATTTTGAAATATGCGCGTACGTAACATGAAATATGTGGGTGCCGTTGAATATTGAATTACGTTTGTCCGGAATATTAATTTCTTTCCTAAATATTATGGACATGTAAAATGTTTAGATTATCTCGGAACGATTAGTTCGCCGCTTAATCGTTCGGTACGCGGTACGGTAGCGAAAGGTCGTCGACAAGGTGAAACCCTTGGTAACTTGACCCGTCGTTAAAGCCACCGGCTCTCTCTCTCTCTTTTCCTGCCTTCTCTATTTATTTTCTCTTATTTATCTTTTCGTTGTTTTTCAAAGCTTTGGTTACCGGCTAGATGAGTAAATATGCTCTACTACCGTGGGAGAGGGAGAGAGAGGGACAAACTTTTCTCCGTTTCTGTCTCTCTCCCTTCATTGTTTCCTTTCGCGTCTCCTCCATTGTTTCGTTCCAGCTCGAAGCGAAACCTTCGCACGACGAGCTTGAATTCAGATGTATCCGTTGTCTGTCACGCTTTGCGTCGTTGTCTTCCTAAAACCCCATCGCGTCGTCGCGTTTCAACGAGGAAGGCATTAGTCTTTACGTCGCGTAAACGTCATATTTAAGCGAATACCGCGATACGTTCCTCTTTTATTTTGATTTCGTTCGAAGCTTATGAGGGATTTCTTTTTTGACGAAACAGAAGGGCAAAATTTGGACGGAGTTCGAACCGCGTTGGCGACGAAACTTTTTGCCAAGAATATCATGACTCGACGTTTTCTCTTTTTCTTTTGGAAAGCGAATTTCGGCCTGCAGTGTAAGAAGAAAAAAAGAGATTGATAGTCGTTCGATTCGATCAAAGATCCGACCCAGCGATACCTTCCGAATCACGGTGTGAGACGTTGAAGGAGAGCGATCCAATTTGCGGGAAACAATTTGCAGGCGGATTCGATGGCGACAACCCACTCCTCGATTACACCCTACGCGTCCTCGTAGGGCTTCTCGAGGGCCGACCCACGTAATTGACCAAAGTTTCCTTCCCTGCGCAATGCCGCCGGTATACTCGTATCACGGATCAGAAGATTAATTTCCTGAGGTTCGCCGGGACTTTTATGGCGGTCGCTGCCACCTAGCAGCCATTCTTAATCAGCTTCCAATTTCACCTTCGATTTATCGATAGCTTATCGTCTTCGAGAGGACTCTTTTAAGGTAAAATACTTAACGAGACGCGTCTACGTTTATTCTCGATTACTCGTTGTTCGGAGAGAAAGGAGAATGAGAATAAATGGAAAACAAAGTGCTTAGTTTTATCGATTATAATAATAATTTTTGGAAAACGCATCGAAGCTTTTGGATTCGGGTTTCCCGGGCAAGGATTTGCATTTTTCGCGACGTACCACGGAGAAGGAGATCGAGACTCGTTCGAGCGTACCGTCCCGAAATAACAAACGACGTAGCTGGTATTCGAATCCTGAGGGCGCGTTACCGTTCACCGAACACGTAGACATTTGTTCTTGTACCACGTTCTCTCGGGTATCTCGAGAGTAGGATCTGCGAGGATCGATTCTTGGATCCGCGCGAAACTGTGAGTTACGATCGTGTCGCGAATATCTCGAGTCTCGTACCCTCGTTATTTTCCAAATATTTCCGTCGACGAGTTAAAGCTTCGAGGGATTACGTATTACGAAAATAGCCGATGGTTTAAACGCTTACGTATTATCCGGAAAATTTGACGCAACGCGGAAAAGCGCTCCGATGAGAGCGAACCGTTCGAGATTATTCCGATAGAAAGCGAAAGAGCTCTCGAAAGTGTTTCGTTTGTTTCATCTGCGAATCGCGGTGATTTTTCTTGGAGGGACGGGGGGACCCTCGTATTTATCTTTTAGCAAGTTCGAAACAGTAGGCCGAGCCTACTGCGGGAAACGGTCCTCGGTACTTTTTATTCTTCGGGTAAGAACGAAATTACGAATAATACGAGTTTACGTGGGTGTATATACGGTTTAGCCCGCCAAACGAACGAAAGTTTTCATCTCTCGGGAGCAGGTGTCTCCTTTATCCATTTCTCTCGAAACTTCCGGCAAGTTCCTCGAATTAAAATTCCCATAGAGTTCGCGCGTTTCTTCCGTCGTTTCTCCCTTAGGGTTTCGCTAGACTCCCGTACGCGTATTTGGCTAATTTAACGAGTGTAGAAGATATTAATTAATTAGGAGATCGGTGAGAGGAAGCGAGCGCGCGTCGACCAATTAGAATTAATTGAATCTCCGCGTTCCGCTACGGTTCTACGGCGACAATGGTAGCGACAGTATTTAAATTTTGAAATTTGATTTCGCGATATTGTCCGCATATTAGCGAAATCGACGCGCGTGCATGTAGATTCTCGCTCGAATATCGTTAACGAAAGGACATTGTTGACGACGGAAGAAGTTTCGACGGGAATAGCGGGGATACGTAGGGACGTTCCGACGGAGGGCAGAAATCTAATCGATATATCGAACGATAGGAAGATCGTCGATACCCTCGAATATTTAATGTTTAACGTAATAATTTATCGAGCGTAGACGCGAGAGGAGGCTCCCTTTTGGAGGCTGGCTCTCTTTCATAAAAATTCCATGGCCGTAGGAAAAACTCAAAATAAAAGTGGGAGCGAGCTCGAAAATGCGCGTCGATGAAGGGAGGAATCCGTGGACGAAAAGGAAGGGAAAAAGACAAAGAGGAGAAAAGGCCAAAAGATTTTTATTAAAAAATCATCCTCATTCGTTGGCCATATCGTTAACATATCGCTCGTTTGCACATTTTCCTAATAGAATTTTCTACGCTCGGAATTCGCTTCCTCTCGATGCGATTTTATTGTTTGGAGAGACGTTTGTATGACAAACGATTCTGCCGCGGTTCGCCTGTTTGCGAGCTTTATCTCCGCCCCTTTCGTGTTCGCCGTCGAGCGATGGGAGAAAAAATGGCAGAAAGAAAATTTATACGAGCCATGCCCGCCGCTACCGTCCCCGCCGCCGCCGCCGTCGCCGCCGCCGCCGCCGTCGCCGTCGTCTTGCTCCTCCTCGAGGACCCTGCTGCTGCTTTTGTCACGAAGGGTGAACTCTTCTTCCTCTTGATTTATACCGAGAAGAGGAGGACCGACGATGACGGTGATTTTTGACGAATCCGAGTTAACCGATGACGTCCTCTCTCTTCTTTCGCTGTTTTTTTTCTTTTCTCTTTTTCCTTTTTCTTTTCTCTTCTTTTCTTCGCAGATATATCAGCGAATCTATAACAATTCGTCCGCGTCGCGTTATCCCCCTTCTTTTCTTTCTTTTCTCATCGCGTTTGAAGCTTCCCCGCTCGCAAGTCTATTTGCAGTTTAGTAAATCCGCGATACAATAGGCTCCGTGGCTTAATCTGGCTCGTGACTAATCCATCTCGGAAACTTGGCCCGACGCAAACTTTGCCTTTCTCTGCTTCGCCAAGACGGATGGACGTAGAGGTTTAGGTAGTTTACGTAAATGGTAACGTCGCTATGCGTGGCTCGCCAACTTTTAACAGGATTTCCTTCTAATCGTATTCATTATTTATCTACGAGGCAGAAGGAAACTTGGTTGAAATCGTCTCTTCTATCTCCACATTTTTTCATTTCTCTTTCGTTCTTCAAACCGATACGGTCGAGCCTCGCGACCACGGCGATGCCCCTTCGATCCGTTTTCGAGGACTCTCAAGACTTGGTGAAAATAACGGGACGGCGTCAAAAGCGCTGAGCGCTGAATTCTTCGAGCGGTAAACGCCGTTTCAGGGGTTCAAAGTGCTCGAGATCACGAAGGGCTTCGTCCTGCCTACCCTCATACTCTTTCCCCCTCCCTCTCCTTTCTTTCTTTCACTCCGAGGAACGCCATTTGGACCCCCCTCGGGGGGTGACAGATCCTTTGAAAAGGAGGATAATGAAATCTGCGGCTGGCTTCGCGCTATGGGACATAATCGTCTCGTTGTACATTAGATTTCGTTGTAACGCGCATCGAATCGGCTTCTATAATAGAATTTTATCCTCGTTCGCGTTATCCCGAGTAGAGCTCTAGCTAGATCTGGTGTTTTCTTTGCACATACGTGTTCCAAGTTTATTTATTATCTAGCAAGGATGGATGCATCCTTCTTAGCGAGATATGAAAGGGCAACATTTCCAAACGTCGGTTCGAAGAGGATCGATCTTACGTAGAGACGATGAAAAGGAGAAGAAAGGTTTCTTTTTCGATCTCAACGATTTATCGATTCGTGGTCGAGAAAGTTGTTTTTAAATTGAAACATGATAGAGAGGGATAGAGGAGGGCGAAAGGAAAGGATCTGTGCTATCTTTCCGCTCTAACGCGTTCATCCGTAGAAAGGAGGAGGATTTCACCTTGGAGATATTGTACGAGGGGGAAGAGAGGCGGAAGAGGAGACTATTTAGCCTAACGAGAATATAATCGATGATTTACAGTCCCGCGGCTTAATCACGCGAGAAGATAAAACCCGACGCTTTATCTCCTCTCCTCGGTAGCTCGAAGAAACGGAACGAAATCTCACCCTCCGACCGACCGACTCTAATCAACCCTCTTCTTCTCTCTTTGTATTCAATGAAAGCAAACCCAACCGAAAACCTTTGGCTCCACCTCATATCAAAATTAAAGTTACGACAAGTCGTCGCGAGTGCGAACGCTTCGATCCAGTCTTTCTTTAACGTTTATTATTCGACGAACTAGACTAGGTGTCTTACGTTAAATATCGTTAGGTACTTTGCCGACGATCTTTCATCGATGGATGGCTAGAGGATCTGGGACGGCGGCGATGATGCCGAGAGGGGAGAGAATACCCAAGTTGGAACGTCGCCAGGAACAAATAACCTATGTCCGCGTGACAGCGCGTCGCTTTGTAATGCGAGTGATTTTCTGAACATTGTGTTCGCCCACCTACAACGTCGACGCTACACTTTCTCTCTCTCGCTCTCTCTCTCGCTCTCTCTCTCTCTCTCTCTCTCTCTCTCTCTCTATGCGATTGAGATTGGAGGCGCACCCTCGAAATGCATCGCGTATCGCGTGCTGCCTCTTTCTCTCCCTCTGTTCTCTCGTGTGATGCATCGGCTCGAGTTTACAAACAAATATCGTTCAATGCGAACACGCACGGGATCTGTTATCTTTACACGCTTCCACGAAGCTTCCTTCCTTTTTAACGGCTCGGCGATAACAAAAACGCAGAGAGATCGAACGTTAGTCAGAAATATCTATAATTTTGGATTATTCGCGAAATCTGCTTCGACGATCGTAGTCGTTATCTCGGGTAAGATTAAGTGCACCTTCATTAGGGAGAATTTGTGAATTGATTAGAACGAAAGCAAAAGCAAAGACTTTCGATATCGTTAACGGGAAAATGCGAATCGTGCCTAATCTCGGGAAGAGAGAGAGACGGTATATGCTCACGAAGAACAAACAGCGTAGATTCGTAGTCTTTCTTCTTACGCGAAGAAGAAAGAAGGAGAAGATAACGGAGAAAAAGATGAGAAGAACTACGAGAAGACGCGGCGTGTCGCGTTCCATTGAAAAGCTCCGTAAAACCGGCCGTAAAAATCGTTCGCCGTTCACCTTCTCTCCCCCTTGGCACCTCCGCCCTTCTTCTTTGCCGTTGCATCGACGCTTCATTGAAGGTTTTATGCACGAGACCGGAGCTTCTTTACGGTGCCGCGGGTTTTATGAGATGCACACGTATGTATATATACACGTATATGTACACATGGATAGCCGATATCAAAGAGGGAGAGAAAGAAAAACGAAAGAAAAGAAAGAGCTTTCTCGCGCCTACGGCTTCCGAGACCTTCGTGAATATCACTCGATATATCTACGTACGCGTGGAACTTCGTTAGTCGACGTGGGAATAGATTCGATGTTTTTTCGATAAAGATCCTTAGGAGAGACGTATTTTTATTTTTTTTTATTTTTATATTTTTCTTTTATTTATTTTTTTTTTTATTTATAATATTCAGTCGATGGGAAAGGTGGACGTTTATAAATAAGAACGGTCAGATTATTGGAATTTTGTTTGGAATGTTTCTCGGTAGAATCGTCTTAATTTTCTCGTGTAAGGACGACGGAGATGAATATGTAGACATTCATGGGATTTCTCATGCGTTGATTCGTAGGCGAACGCTCGACGATTCGCGGATTATCCGACTCCTGTCGTATCCATTATGTATGCATCGACTAGTCGAGTGGATATAGGCATCTACTGATTATGGATTAGCTTGCCAGTTGGGTCGTAGTCAGTTAGAGGAGATAACTGGTGCAAGCGGATACCCACTGTGCAATATCTAAGGGGAAGCTGCGTAATCGGCCTTAGGTTCGATCGTTAGAAACCAACTTTCAATAAACAATATCTATATCTAAGCGCAGCTCGTTTTAATTCGTCGAGTAACAAGTTGGGGCCGATGCAACGCGGACGCAACGTTATCGTTCTTTTTAATTCTATTTGCATCGAAAGATCGCCCCTTAAATGCGACGACTCGGCGTTGAATATATCGATATTATTAACGGACGATGCAAGTATTTAATAAATTGGATGTTCCCTCGTTCATCGGCAAATATTTAAATCGAGGGGAATCGAGGGGTTTCGCTCGGAAGCGATATAAAATATCGAGCGATTGGTACTCGGAGAAATTGTCGCAGCACTCAGCCAACACCGCGTACGAAGAGCGGACCCTTTCGGTTCGGGGGAGAGGGGGGGAGGAGGCAAAACACGGCAAGAAAAAACAAAAAAAAAAGAATCGAAGCGTAAGCTTATCGAGGCGAACGAACGGAAAAGGATTTTCGTCGGGTTAGGAGCGTTTTTTTTTTCCTTAATATATTTTTTTTCTTCCCTCGCGAGCAAGTACGTACGTAGATATTCGTGCCAACGGCAAGGTGACGTTAATTAAGCCATGCGAAAGCGAGTAAAATCGATGTGTGCGCTTTAAAGCGGGCTTTCTCCTCGCCCGGAAAATAATTGGCGGCATTCTTTTTTCATTGAAATAGGCGTAGGTACGTAGCTCGGCCGTGCGCCTGCGTGGAACAACGAGAGCGTTTTAAAAAGCTGCTTAAATAATTCACGAGCTTGCGAGCTTGCGAGCTGACGGCGCTTCTCTTCTCTTTCGAAGCTTTTACTTAAAAATTATTAGACGAGCGAAGGCGACCACGAAGCGAATCGATCCCCCCAAGTGGATTATTTTATGCCGGCCGCGTTCGAGTCGTTTCGTGTTGTTACTCGAGACAAAGCCGGGCAAGAGAAAAAGAGAGAGCGATCTTACGTCCTGAAATGAGCGAAAAGTGCGTCCCGTGGAAAAGTTTGGAAAATTTCGAAAGAAGCCCAAGTATTATTCATATTGGTCTAACCTTAATGGAAAGTATCGAGGAAATGTCTTTTCGATCACAGAGGCAGGTACGTCGGGATTTCGACCATGGGGATACTCCTTTTCTCGATTTTGATCTCTTTATTAATCATATCGCGAATTCTCGTTTTCCGCGTTTCGTTACGTAAGTTCTCGTTATCGCACCTCCCGGCAACTTGGTTGCAATTAAACGAAACGACCTCGTGTAAGTCGAGAGATACTAGTGCCATTAATAAAAAAAAAGAAAAAGAGAAGGGGGAGGGAGAGAGAGAGAAAGGATGGCCCGAAGTTTAACGACGTCTTGTATCTCTTTTCCTTTTTTTCTTCTTCTTTTCTCTTAAATATGAGGCATATCTCGCGAGGTCGTAGGGTCGACCTTAATAACCGTGGCTGTTGCGAAACGAGGGAGGAATAGAAAAATGAGATTAATGGCAAACCTAAAGAATATTGCAAACAATCGATATCGCGTAATTACGAGCGTGAAATTACATCGAATCTTTGAACAAAAAAATATATAAACGCATATCGTATAAACGTAAACGGTAAATCGAAAGGAAACGATTAACGTAATCTCTCTTGATCGTTTTTCCTCGCGATCGAGAACAAGAAGTCTCGAAGAAATTTCGTGATACTCGGTGGCATGTCGAGGTAATCGCTCGTGCAAGAAGCTGTCATTGCCAGAAGAAGTACGTCCTTTCCTTCGACTTTTCGCGTATCGTCGAGCATAAAGTCGTCGGATGTCATCGACGCAACAATGGAGCGAAGGAAAGATCGGCCGAAAAGTCCAGCGTCTCTCTCTCTCTCTCTCTCTCTCTCTCTCTCTCTCTCTCTGTGGTGAACTTTGAGAATGGGAATACGGGTCATCGGGTATCCCGAACAGAAATAATACCTGGAGTACCGTTTTGAACGTTAGAGCCGAATGCCAGAGGCCGAAAATTCTCGACTACAAATAGAAACAACCTACGAGAAGATGCTGTATCGCATCGCGTATTCCTGGTGTCAAGTACGTGTGCGAGGCATCAAGTATGTGTGTCTATCGTACTTGGCAATAATCGCAAAGTCCGATTTGTATCTAAGACGAACGAGGAGAGCCTTTGTTCGAAAATAATTCGATAAGAAAATATCCGATCCGACGTGTGCGGATAAGACGTGTAGATACGAAAATTTGATCGTTTCTCTCTCTCTCTCTCTCTCTCTCTCTCTCTCTGAAAGCTTAGACGTTCGTATTCGTCCTCGCGAAAATAAAAGGAAGTAGAAATTACTGCGAATCGTTGTACCGGCCGACTTTGCGAGATGTGAATCGCGATTCTCGAAGCGTTCGAGCGGAAGTGCAGATTGCGAGAGATGCCCGAGTTAGAGTATACGTGCACTGGGAAAACTCGATTCGAAATATATCTGGTAGATGTGCCGTGACACCTGCTTCTGACCGCTTAATTGCCACGACGAGGCGTTCTGGAAACGATTCGAAATTATTTCGGGACGAACCTCGTCGTACTCGTCGTCGTACTTGATATCGTATGAAAAATAAAGCCTCGACTCTCGTGCTTCCCGTGAAATCAGCGAATGGAGAAAAGTTTGGAAAACTCGTTCCTATCCAATCTCATTTACGGGATCGACTTTGGAGCCACAGGTGTTCATTTTTCTAAAGCCTTACGTTTATTAATTTCTTAGGGTGAACTTTTCGCTCGATTAATTTCGAAGTGGCACGACCTAGACGCGTACATAGATATGTAGTTTCAATATCGTTGACATCACGCTGCGTGCTCTCGAAACATCTCTTATCCCGTTAGAGCGTAGCTGCAAGTAAAAAGTTTGTTATTAGTTGAATCGTTTTGCCTAATGGCTGAATTATCCGAATATCCAGCGACCCATCCAACTCCGTCGACGTTGGAAACGTTCTTAGTCCCGTAGGTAGGCAAGCAGGCATCGTCGAAATCGAATTTCCGTGAAATCGAGCGAGATTCGGTTGTCCGACAAAGTGACCGGAGAGTTCTTGCTCGATTCGACGAGAAGAAATTTCTCTCTCGCTCGCGTTTACTATGTTTCGGCTCTCGAACAGCCAGAACGTTTTTTCCACGGCGATGATTTTTCGAGGTAGGCGAATTACACGCTTGTCGGATGCAGTGCCACGTTGTGTCGTCGGTAGGGAGGCACATTGCCAGCCGTCGTCGTCGTCGTCGTCGTCGTGCTGACTTCGTCAAGAAAGAAAAAAAGAGAGGGAAAAAAGTAGTTTGTCGCTTGATAAAGAAGCTAAGAAATTGAGCGTGATACTTGGAAAGTTTAGCTCGCGATAATTGAACCACTACCCGTATTTTTCAAAGGCAAAACTCTCTCTCTCTCTCTCTCTCTCTCTACACACACATACAGAGAGAGAGAGAGAGAGAGAGAGAGAGAGAGAGAGAGCTATATATATAGCTGTCCGGAACTTCCCGCTCGAATACTCTTCTTTCTTGGCCTTTTAAACTCGTCCAAAGTTACGTATACCCGTGTGTATCTATCTGGTACAGATATCGGAGTATCGTTAAAATCGAATTCGTATCGATCGACGAAACGATCGTTCGTATACTTTGGAACGAAAAGTTGGCAGTCGGCTCGAAGGAAGGAAGAAAACAACGTAGACGTTGAAACTGCTCGAAAGAGCATTTAATTTGTTCGGAAACAATAAGAATATCTCTGCTTCTTCGGTCCGTCGTGAAATGGAAAGAAAATATTCGCGTGCTCGCGAGAGGAGCGCTCGGCATCGTAAGATTAAAGATGTCGCTGCGAAGAAAGTATTAGTAGTAAAAAAAAAGAGCGCGGTAGAAGACAATCTTTTAAAATAACCGCGTCGTCCGCGCGTAATTCGCGAGAAGAGCACGGAAGAAACGTCCTCGTAGTTCGTGCTCGTGCATCAGGAGTGGGATTAAAATGGTAACCGCCGAGCGGAAAGAGAAAAATCGTCCTCTTAGAGAAGACGATTTTCTTTCTTTCTTTCTTTTTTCTTTTGTTTTTCTTACATGTTTTTACATTTTTTTCGTTTAGCTCGTCGCGAACGTATCTATTTCGCGATAGTAATCGTCGCAAAGAACCTCTTCCTCGAGAGATTCTTAATGAAATTGAAGGAATTCGATTCGAGAGCTTTCTGTGCAGGGAATTTTTACATACGTTTCCTTCTTCTTCTTCTTCTTCTTCTTCTTCTTCTGCTGCTGCTGCTTTCTGGAAGAGAAAGTCCTAAAGTTTATGTCTCGCCGTGTTTTCACGTAGATGCATGTTTATTGCTGCATTAGCAGGAGACCGCAGCGTGCGAGGATAAAGCCAGACTGCCGCTAGGATTCTCTTGGTTTACCCTAGGATTTGATCGTACCAGCCGCAAAATATCCTCTCTCGAGTCGAGTATGTTCCTTCACCCGTTTTCGTATTACCGAATGGTAAAACTCTGTTCTCCATTCCGAAGGAAACGAGTTTCGTGCATTATATATCTCTTTTGACTCTTATGATCGCATCCACCACGAATTCGTCCGCTCGTCCGATACCGGCTAACAACGAGCAATAAGAGAGGGTAAGAAAAAGGGCGGCCAACCGAACACGGAGATAGCGATAACGTTAACGCCGATAACGTTGGCCGAACGATGATTATTAATCATGTGCAGGTCGCGCGTGCGACTGTCAGCACTGTGTGGGGTCTGCAGGCAAGCTTGACTAATCGTTTCGCCATTACGGATTAATATACCCACCGGTGGTCGACGGTTCTCTTGCATTTACCTCGTCTCCCTATCGTTTTACCAACCCGCCGTGCTTCTTGTTTTGGAGAAACTCTGTCTCTCTCTCTCTCTCTCTCTCTGTCTCTCTCTCTCCTTGTCCTTCTCTTTTCACGCCGCAATATCGACGATTTAATATGCCATAACTCCGAGACAAATATCGCGAAATTTACCGGCCGAGTTAATCCACTCGACGGCTACATATATTTGCGCGATCAAGAGAGAAAGAGAGTCGACTCTTAATCCGTTTAACTCTAACGCGATTAAAACTTTTCTCGTTCGAACGTTCCGGCCTTCCGCCGAAAGATGTAAGTGGTAAGATGGTAATCGTAAGTCTTTCGGAAATACGACTCGCGATCGGCGCTAATTAATCTTCTCCGATATTAATTCGTATTTATGTGCGATTTGAATGAATCGATTCCGATCGATATTATGAAATTCAGTGGACTCGTTAATCAGAATTCGAGTAAACTTTGGCTAATTTAATTAGAACGCAATCATTGCTCTTTATTTTATTCCGACGAACTCGAAACAACTGGACGAGTCGTGGCACGATATTCGTTATGCAGTTTACATGCGTATGCCGTGTATTCCGCAAGAGAGAGAAAGGGATGAATTATTCGTTGTCTCCTGCACTCTGCACCCTTGGACACTGACACCGCGTTGTCCTGTCCAGCCTGCTGGCCCCTCTGTCTCTGACACTGTCATCCATAATGTCTGTCGTCCAGGTATGACGTTACTCACGGTTCTTCTCGACGGCAAAATATCGCTCCGCGCGCTCGTCTTCCACCTCTGTTTTTCTTACTTTTTACGGGCCCGGACCAAAGTCGATTTCAAGGATCCTCCTTTTTTTCTTTCGAAGCAACGATCGTTATCGTGTCCTTCCATCCTCTTTCGATTCTCAAAATCCTCGCTCGACTTTTCCTTTCCGAGTATCGCGAAAGCGGCTTTCGAAAAGGGGAGGGCGGGCGAAATCGGATTAAGGGTCGCTACAGACTTCCGCTTATATCCCTTCGCCATTTTCAGGCATTTAGAACGATCGCGAAAGTAGTCTAGGAAGCGATATTTTCAACTTGATTGAAAATTCAAGCGAAAGGAACGCCGGAGAGAATGGTTCGATATAAACGATATCAATAGTATTTCCTCGCGTTTGCGATCAACCGGTTTCAATGCTCTACGTACTCTATACCCTGTATCGTAGAGATATCGACGATGAGAAACAGTCGATATCGGTGAGCGTAGAACTTAACTATCTGTCTCTCTCTCTCTCTCTCTCGCGCGCGCGCAGAGCAGACAGATATAGCGAGAATCCCGCAGCTCCTTTTGCGGAGAGGAACGTGGTCGTCCGTATGTGCGGGGGTCTGGAATATCTGAGCTTCGGGGGCGCTAATTAATAGGCCCGTAAATTAGCGAAGCCAACAATGGGCAGCCGGCGAGTCACGGTATTGTCGGCACGCGTGCGAACGTAAGAATATGCGTGATCTATGCGGTATTCGGGTTCCCGCGTCTCCTCCATCCAGCCGCACGATTCTATCCGTTCGCAAAGCGCGAGATCGTAGAAAGCGAATCTCCTCTTACAACCCTCCTTCGCATTCTCTTCTCTGTGCCCAAGTTGGCTGCCTGGTCGATAGCCAAATTCTTTAAGCGAGTGCCGAAGACTTTGGAAAAGAGAAAGCGAATCGATCCGAGATAGAAAAAGGAGCGATTGACTAAGGACGCGTTCGATTATCTTTCGAGGATTCGTCCGAAGCGTGGGAGAATGCGAGCATAGCGGGAATCATTATTCGGGATAGATAGATAAAGAGAGATAAAGAAAAAGTAGTCGACGGAAACGAGCAAAAAGTCATCGGGAAGCTTTCCGCCGTCGGTGCCTGAGTAAAAACGAGCCAGAAGCGACAAAAAGGACAAAAAGACGGCGGCAGTCCGCTAATGGCCAGACAACGAGCGTCGCTTAGGGACGCGAGAGCGAGTCAAGGAGTTTTCTGCGCAGAAACTCTCTCTCTCTCTCTCTTTCCCTCCCTCTTTCCATCTCACTCTCTCTCTTTGTCAGTCGATGGCTTGATGGCATCTCTCGCAGGTGACGCTTTGAAAATACTATTCCGCGTTTCCACTTCATCCCAAAGTAGAAAGAAAGCGGTCTTTCGCGAGATCGTTTCCGTCTACGCGCTCGTTTCCGCGAAGGAATCGCCATGGAAATCGATCGATCTCTCTCCTCCCCCCTCCCTCTCTCTCGCTCTCTCTCCGACAAGAATTTTTGTCATTTTTTCCTTAGCAAGCGTTTCAGCGGAAAGCTGCTGTAATCTCCTGTACAATTTTACCTACGTTTTCGACAAATTTCACTATCTTTTTCTAGGGTAATCGCGTTACCGTCGTCTCTCCTTGTCGCGCGTTTCTCCCCAGTTTCGTTCGTTTTCAAACGAGAGGAAATGCATTTTGTCTTGGTCCGTCGCGGTGCAACGATGCGTCGGACGACGATGAAGTCGTCGGCAAAGCGTTATCGAGCTTCCACCCAATAACGTCGGTATGCTGGATGCTGCGAGCGAGCGAGCGAGCGAATGCGAGAGAGCGAGGAAGGGTGGAAGGGGGAGAGAGAGAGAGGTGCGGTGAAACGCACGCACGCGCATGTGCATAAGCGATCAAGCGCTTAAACCTTATCCGCCGTCGACGACTAAATACACTTAACGGCTACGATCGTTCATAACGAATAAAGAGAGAGAGAGAGAGAGAGAGAGAGAGAGAGAGAGAGAGAGAGAGAGAGAGAGAGAGAGAGAGAGAGATGGATTCGATTTTTGTTCCTCATCCTTATACCATCCTGGTATCTTTTTATTTACAATGAAAAAAATTCCAAGTATACATCATAAAATGGAAAGAAAAGCGTCGTTCGTCATTTCCGTTTGATTTGATACTTTTGTCAACGTTTCCGCTTCCAGTTTATGTCACGAATAACTCGCGACGACAAGTTCGCGTAATGTATATTACATATGCATCGCGCACGTTACAAAGAGTCGAGGTATCGTGCGATTAGCATTAGGACGATGACGGTTCTCTGCGACGGTGGTAGTGCATCGCGTGTCTATGTAAATACAAGGCCGAGACGGCGCTTGACGAGGTTTGCACCGGTGCCACCGGTTGCCACTTTGCGGTGGAGAGCGTTCTACCGTCGACGTAGATGCTACCACAGAGAGAATCAGAGAGAAGGAGGGCCGGGGGACGGGGCGGAGGGGTGGGGGAGGTCGGGGAAAGAGAGAGAGAAAAAGTGCGCACGCGCGCATCGACGTTAACGTTATATCGTTTCTCGCTCGCTCGACTGCTCGCTCGATGTGTGCACATACATGCATATACCTATACGGATATATTTACACAGGGACATGTACTGGGTGTTCGCATAAATTTTCCATGCATTTTAGAAGCGTGACATATTTATGCGAGCCATCCGCATTCTTTTATTTCATGGATACGACGTGTTTACGCGAGTACGTCGAAAAAATGAAAAGTAGGAGCGGTAATTTGTGAATCGTCAATTTTTGATAGGGCAAAGACGACGTCGAACACCCTGTAGAGAGGAGGAGGGTGAAGGTAGACTCGGGGAGGAGGGAGGTGGGGATGCAACCCTCTATCGGGGCGCCATGTGGCGACGAGCGTTGGCGAGCGAGGACGAGCCGAGTCGACTGAACGGCTCGTGGCGAAGGCAGTGGGGGTAGAGCTCTCTTTTCCGCGCGGGACACCCTCGCGCTCGAGGATAATCAAAGCTCAGTCGCAAGCCGAACATCGTGCCGCGTATACGTGTGCCTTTTGCGTATATATACTTATATATTTCTCTTTTTTTCTCTCTCTCTCTCGCTCTATACATAAATATTAAAGAAAAAGAAACAAGAAAAAAGAAATCAGAGAACCACGAACGAAGATCTTTCTCTTTTCTTCGTTCCGTTTTTCCTCGTTCTCCGTCTCTCTCTCCCCCTCCCTCCCTCCCTCCCTCCCTCCCTCCCTCTCTCTCTCTCTCTCTATCTACCTATCTATCTATCTATCTATCTATCTATCTATCTATCTATCTCTCTGGCCCTTTTTGTGAACGTGTGCTCTGTGTATTCTTCTTGTGCTTGCGCGCGCGCGCGCGCGCGCAAACTGTCCGTCTCTCCCTCTCCCTCACCCTCCCTCTCTCCCTCTCTCCCTCCCTCTCTCTCTCCCCCGTGTGTATCTGGAATTTCATCGACGACGTCAGCACGCCTTCGCTTTCTTCGATTTCGAGTTTCTCGTCTCGCAGTGGACAGAGACAGAGAGTTCCGGAGGAAGACGCTTTTTCCTGAATAACGTCGAGCGAGTTTCGTCATGAGGTGATCAGATTTCCATGGATCTTCTTCTCCTCGATGCGTCGCCAACGAAGGACAAAACGACGCGCGTCTGCCCGTCGGAACTTTTCTAATAGTTCAAAGTAGTCGTAAAAAATTGAAAAGTTTGTGCGTCGCAACGAAAAGGATCGATCGATTACATGTCTCTACGTGTATTTACATTTACAGGCTCGATGGTATTAATCGTTTTTATTAGCGGTTTTATCATCCGGTTAAAATCTAGTTCGCGATACGTTCGTATGTAGGCGAATGAAGAGCGATGATTCCGTTTGACACTGGACGTTGCGTGCGTGCGTGCGTGCGTGCGTGCGTGCGTGGACGTATACGCGATACGTGCGAGTTACGTCAGAGACGCAATCGAGTCGATCAAATCCGATCGATCTTAATTGGCGCGATTTCTCTCGATAGAATTTCTTTGTACGATTCCGTTCCATTCGAGGCATCGACGAGAGAAAGAACGAACGAGCGGACTCGAAATTTTCGGCAGATCGTTTTGTCCTTCGGGCCGTGCCGGCGGAAATTGAAGAGCATCGTCGGGGCGCATATGCCAAGATCGATAACTCGAAGGGCAGAACGTGGGAAATGCGCTGCCCCGTACTTCGATTCCAGACGTTTACGCTACACCGTATTAGTTTCGTCATTTAAAACGCGTTCTCGTTACCCGTCGATAACGACGACGCTCTGCTGGTGTTTGTGTTGACATTCTTGTGACAGTGTATCGACTCCTTGCACCGCTCGAAACGCCGCCGATACGTCGGCCTTGCGCAATTCATTGAAATTCTTGAAAGCCCCTTCGATCGGACACGCATACGTGTGTACGTAAAAAGGAATATCTTTCCAATTTTCGAAAGTGCTACGCGTGCATATGTTTTATCATTTTTTTTCTCCTCTTCTCCTTTCGCGAAAATCGATTTGCGACTATCGCGATTGTCTGCGATTAATCCGAATGAGAAACGCGAAACATTTCCTTCCGTTGCTTCTTGCTCCTTGATGTTACATCCCTTTCGCGTTTCGACGAGTAATAAGTTTCGAGTTTGATCGATCCGTGAAAGATCGATGGAGTCGTTGGTCGAAGTAACTCTTAGCATTTTTCTTCGTGCGACGGACAAACGACGGATTCGCGTTATGCGTCCTTCGGGGGATCGGATCTGTTGACAAACACAAAAAAATGTCGTTTGCTCGAGAAGGTACAAGTCGCGTTGGAAGAGCGGCTAAAAAAAGTATGTGATATATCTCGCAGGAAGGCCGAGAGAGCCGCAGTTAACGACGACCTTGCCGAAGATCGAGAATGGTATGCAGCGTGTACGCGGGTGGAGTCATAATTCTGCTGGCAGCACGATCGTCTTCAGGCTTGCGTCCATGCTACATACGTCGTGGATTCATTGTGGAACGTCAACGACCACCCAGCCGCTGTTATCGTAACGCCTTCACGTATGTACAACGTACAAACACTTGGTATTTCATCTTGGCAAATAACAAAGATTTTTATTTCATTCACAAAGATGAAAACGTAGGAGAGAGAACGAAACGCGATGTTTCGTAGGAGAGCTCGAAAGGTCGAATCGAATCCTCTTTGACGCGTTTAGCGTCGATTCTTCCTCGTTTAGGTAGGCGACTTTTGAAGAAACCGAGCGAGTCGAGAAGAGCCCAAACACAGTTATTTCGAATTCGATCGGTGCTTCGTAGGCCGAAGAAGCTACGCGGAATGGACCGGACCAGATGTTGGCTAAATCCGTACCATCAGACGAGTTCGCCTCTTGTCGTCCCTCGGACTCTACGTCCGAGGCATCTTCTCTCTCGTATCTCTTCTCTTTCTCTACGAGCGATTATTCCTTTCTCCGTACGAGTAACAAGTCGGAACTTGCGACCTCGGTATCGTTTAGATTTGATAGAGAATATTCCAACGAGTCGAGTCGACGAAAGGGAGGCAAAGAAAGAAACGGGAGACAGATTGAGAGAGAGAGAGAGAGAGAGACAGACAGACGAACCAACGTCGTCTCTAGTCGTTGACGGTTGAAAGATCGCACGCGTTGGCACTCTCCGGAAGAAATGCCTTCTCGGATAGCAGTATTTTGGTCTTCGAAGGATTTGCCACGTCCACGACTCGGTTGTGTGTGCCAGAAGTCGATCTTTTTATTATTTCTAGAGTGCGTCTTGTCTAATAAGAGAGTCGGCTCGACGCTCTCGAGTCTAACTTGTATTTGCAATAGCGTCGGTGATTACGAAAATAGATCGAATTGGAAGATGCAAAGGCAAAAAGGAACGAGTTGGTATTCCCAATTAGCAACACGCGTAATAATCTCGAGGTTTTTGGAGAATAAAAAAAAGGCGCGAGAAGGAGATCTCCGAACGAGGAGAAATAAGTAGGCGTGGACGAGGGTACGTTGGATATTATCTTAAGAGGCTCGCAAGCCGGTTAGCAAGAAACGAGAGGAATTCTGATTCGCGGAGCGATGGTGGAATGTCCGGCCGAACGAACGGCAGCCAATCGATTCTCGAGGCATGGCTCGAGAACCGTGCTGGCAAAGTCCACGAGAGGGATCCCTGCGAATCGGCCTTTCGTGGAAACTATCCAAACGTTGCTGCCTCCAGCGACTGCTTTTGCTTCTTGCCGCTACGCGAATTCGCCTCCGATGCTGATTTCTCGTCGCGCGAGGCGCGGACACGCGTGCGCCTCTACGCACACATCCTCGTTAAGAATCTACGAACGAGATCTACTCGCGTATCGAGCGTTCTCCTTCGGTCCGTGTATGTAATTCCAGCAAATAAGCGGTTAAACGTTGCGTCTAACGAGCATCGCGGCGCGTGTCGTCTCTCTCTCTCTCTCTCTCTCTCTCTCTCTCTCCCGATGTGGAGCTTGACATTGCGAGAGCAAAGTCAAACTCCGAACGCGGCATCAATTATTAAACCGAGCGCTTGGATCGTAAAGCCACAGATTTCGAGGGCTCTTCGAAGCAACGCGCTCGTTTCTTGAAAGATTCATAAAGATTCGCGTGGACGAGTGCCGACGTATACCTACGAACGTCGAAACGAAATCTTGAATCGTGTTACAGCCGATTGATTAATTCGTTATCCGACTCGCGTTCCTTCTATCGTGATAAATTTTGCAAGAACGTCCAAACGAACGATATCGGGAGAATAAATCAAGGAAGAGTTCGAGTCTAAGGGCTCGATATTCCTTTGTGCGATATACCGACGTAACTACGATACGAGTAGATCCGAGTGCTATGATGCGGTAATATTGGCATCGAGTGACGTATTTCGGTGTTGCGTCTGACGTATCACGGAAAAATACGTACGTAAGTACTTGTGTACGCGTCTTGGAACGCGCTCGATCGATATCCATGATTGACTTATTGCCACGCTTCTCGAGAGACGTAACAATTCCCAGACGAGTGCGCTCGCTGAATCGGTTTAATTTCATAGCGTTTCAAAGAAAAGAAGAAACAAAACGTATTGATTTAACTCGAAAACGTTTCGATCTTGATCGATCTTTTGCGATAAGGGCACGCGTCGACCGATTAGAAGAAACTTTAAAGCTTCTCCCCTTCTCTCTCTCTCTCTCTCTCTCTCTCTCTCTCTCTCTTTCGTTCTCTCGTCGGAAATGAATACTCGAAAATGTCGGATCGATCGAGATCCGCGAAACAATTAGTGGAAAGGTCTCGGAGGTTTCGTCGATGATCAGAAAGAGAGAAGAAGAAAGAACGAAAGAGAGGAAGAGGAGGAGGAGGAGGAGGAGGAGGAGGAAGAGAGAGAGAGAGATTGAAGTTGGAATCTAGCTAGAAGAGAAGAGATAGGACCAAGTAGAAAGAGAGAGAAGAGGAAAAAAAGGAACTCTTCGACTGCGTAGCTTTCTCATTATCGCGATTGTTCCGCGCTGTGTACCGGTCGACAATGGGCGACACAGTTTTTTCGTCATAGCCTGGGAAAAAGAAGAGAAAAAGAAGAAAGAGAGCGTTCCTTCTAGCTCTCGCACTCTTCTCGCGTTCTACTCCCTTCTCTCCATCTTTTCCATCATCCTCCTCCTCCTCCTCCTCCTCCTCCTCCTCCGTCATTTGCTTCTTTCCTTTTTCCTCTCTCGCAGCTAAAACGACTCTCCGCGGAACGTCGATAGTAGGGCAACGACTTACGCGTTTCTCTCTCTCTCTCTCTCTCTCTCTCTCTCTCTCTCTCTCTCTGTAACTTGGTCCTTTGATCCCCGTCGAAAGAAGAAGCGAGGCGAAGGGAGAAAAGACAGAGAGACTTCTTCTCCCATGCGACAGGAGCGAGCGAGTGCCAAGCACGTCGAGCACCTTCGCTCGATGCGACTTTTACGAGCTATTTTGATTTCGGTTCGTTGTTTCTTCTTAATCCTAAAAGTCTCCCTAGACACCTGACGCGTTCCTCGGATCGGCCGAATGCACCCTAAGATCGAACAAAAATGTGTGCCATTGTCTGGTTCGAGCTTTATCGAAACTTCCAATAGACATTTTCGAGAGCCTAAACTAGCGTTGCCCGTTTCGACGTCACGTAACATCTCCACGCTTTTTATCCCGTCTATCTGGCTTTTTCGTTTGAAAATGATAGCCAAAGAGCGACGAACAAAGGGATACTTATCAACGACGGCTCTTTTATAAAGAGTACCAAACGAAATCTCGGAATAAACCGATTTTATCGGTTCTTTTTTCGTTTCTTTTCGAAGAGATATAGACGTTTATAGCTCGAGTATTCGATAGCACCGCAACGATCAGGATTTTCGATGCATCTACGTTTCACCGATGACGCGTTTAATACGTCGATGGAAGGAGAAAATTAATTCTTTCTTATTACTCTTATCATCTCGATATCGGGAAATCTCTATCGGGTCGATTTCTCCTTTCGCTTTTCGCTCGGTACGGATTAACTTTTGGACGGGATGGAATTTTCTCAACGATTTCGTGGACGTTTCACGAGACACGAGTAGAAAAGAAACATAATTTGCTCTCGGGGCACGAGTAGAGGTATGTACGTCGTGTTTCGCGGCACACACACGCGCGCGCGCGCCCTCGTATATCTCGAGGAGAGAGACGATACGCGACGGTATCACGAAGCACGCTTTTATTCTACTTTTCCGTGCTTAAACACTGAGAACGGGGCTTAGAGAAAATCCTAACCGTCCACCGGTCCGAAGGAAATCCGTAAAGCGGGTATGTGGATGAAACGGAGTAACTGCGAAAGAAACGTTCGCGTTTAATGGAAAACTGAATTTTCTCGGGCGCAACGTTGACGATAAAAAATTAATAAGCGAAGTCGTAAAAGAAAAACAGAAAGAAAGAAAAAAGGAAGAAGAAAATAACTTTCGAGGAGAGGGTGCGGCTAAAATCACGCGAGTTCGTCGATGAAATTAATCGTCGCGTTCGCCTCGATAGTCCTAGGAAGATTATCGTCGTCCTACGATTACCACTTCCGACGGGATAGAACAAAAACGTAATTTCGTAATTGCGACGTAATTACCCGAGCGGTCTAATTGCAACGCTCGCTTCCTACGTACCTACCCTACCGTACGCGTCCTATGCTTTCTCACGGAATAATTTTCGAAGAATTTCTTTCGAGGAAGACAAAGCCGCACGACGGTACTTTCGTCTTTTCCGCGACGACGCTCGACGGACTTTTCAGAAGTTAATGAGAAAAGAAAATATCTAATTGCACCGTTATCGAACCGAACTTTGTTCTTTACTCTTCTCTTTTAGCGACCGTTTCTTCTCGACACTCCGTACAGTAAAGGGAGAGAGACGCGTCCGCGCGCCTCTGTGTTTTTAAACGTCGCGCGTGTGTGTCTATATATATATATATGTATAAATGTCTAAATTATAAAGAGTACGAGAGACGTTTCCAGTTAGCCCGGTGTGCGGCATTCATGGGATTAGTCACATTTGGCCGGGGTTCAAACTACCCGCCCCGACGACGAATTTGGCTTGGTCCGAGCACGTTTGCGACCTTGCCCAGCGAGAGAGGGGGAGGGAGAGAAAGAGATACCTAGTCTCTTTCTTTTACATCGGTTCTTCCCCGTTTGCATAGAAACTTCTCTAATGATTCGTTGCGGTATGTTTGCGGTAAAACGTTCGATCCGATATCAAGCATATGTATAACATCTAGGTAACACGTATACGTACCGAAAACACACACAAGCGTAGGCATATATCGTACCTAGATATATTTCGTGCTTCGACGAATCGTAGAGAATTCAATGCCTCGAATAGGTTCGCTTCGCGAAATGAAACGTTTGAGCGGTGTGCACCTATCGCATTTCATCGATCGAATTAGAAGTAGAGAAATACGCGCGGATATTCGAAATGACGTCGGGGAGGAAGGGAGACTCGAATAGTTTGTAATATCGATTGTAAAAACCGTAGGAATATCGAGCCATTGCGATACTCGTACTTATGCTCGTCTTCGATCGAAAACTCGAAACGAAGCCTCGTAAAGAGCGAAAAAATTCGGAACGACTGGAGCAAGTCGAAGGATGCGCATAGCCCGAGCTGGATAATGCAAGCGCTAGCTCGAGAACTTTGACTCTGGGAGCTCGTTGCAGGAAGTTTAAGTGAAAAGTTTGAAAAATATCTACTCCCGTAGAGTTTGGACTACTTTGTCAGGGAGACAACGATAAGTCGATGGAAGGAAAACGTCGATGGCTCTCGCTTCCACGCGACACCGTCAAACGTTATCTACGATATTAATTAAGAAGGAAATTTATCATCGAAAAATATTTTAATCCAATCATTTTTCAAAAGATAGGAGAGGCTCTCGCATCCGACTGCCCGTTCGCGTCTGATCGCACGCGACCATTAATCAGCTCCCTACGTGGACGTAAATTACAACGCGAGGCCCATTCTCTTCGTTACCTAGTTTACGCCGATACCTACTCGATGTCTCTTCTCGGAGTCTTTCCTATAGTTCGGGAGCCACGATCGAGCCACGTAAATATTACCGAGCTCTAAAAGGCAAGCTTCCTATTTACGAGTACGTACGTGGCTACGTTTCTCTTCTAAAAGACACCTTCGTAATTGGAACGAGAGACGCTCGAAACTACGTCGACGATTTATTTACGAGACGAGTCGATCGTGATTATCTAAGAATACTTTAATCGATCTCCACTTTTTATCCGATTAGAATTCATTTTTTATCATCGAACGTCCCACGAATCGTTTAGAGAGCACGAGCTCCTCTACGTATAAACTCGATACTTTGTCTCTCTTTTTTCTTCTTTTCTTTTTTATCTAGGGCGTGAAACAAACGAGAAATTTTCATACGAAACGTCTATATTTGCTTCTTAATTGGCTACCGTGATCATTGGAATTTCAAAGCAAGAGTAAGAGACGGAAGAACGTCCGTCGAAGCTCGTAAATCCGTACGTCTTCTTTCGAGAAAGATTAATGTCGATCGAAAAGCAGACAGAGCGAGAGAGCGAGAGAGAGAGAGAGAGAGACGGACTTGCGGATAAAAGCAGGGAGAATGAAATATGTTGATTCTACCGCAAATATAAATACTTATGCAGCCGTTTGCACGAAGCGAAGAATACTATCGATCAAGTTTCCCGCGTAAAGTACATCGCCGAGGTATATTCGGGAAAATGTCAGACACCGTAGACTTAAGTAGAAAGAGAGAAGCGAGAGAGAGGGGGAGGGAGAAGGGAGCAAGCAAAGGAAGTGTCGGTGGTCGTCGAAGAAAGGCGCTAATCGACGTCTGATTTCCCATCTCGTTTCCTCGCTACGCTGCTTTATCTCCTTCCATCCCCTCGCTCTTTCCTTCTTCAAAGCTTATGTACCGCCGAGCCCTTTAAATCTCCCGTGGCGAGAGTTCCGCCAACGATGATTCGATTCTCTTCACCTCGGTCGTCTTGCGTAAAATCGATCGGCTTTTGATTATGCTAACGACTGGCATACCGATTATCTATAGCGAGTCATGAAAATTATCACGCTACGCGAATACGTCTTTTGGCGATTTTATGTACAAAGGAATATATCGTTAATTCTCGTTGCTCGTCGCGATCCTTTCTTCCTCTTCTTTCTTTTTTATACTCTCCTCCACTTGATTAACACGGTAAATTATTCGATGGTCCGGGAGAAAGGGAGGAAGGGTCGGAAAAAGGAAACTAACGCAATTTGAGGAGACAAAAGCAGAAGCGAAGGGACAAGCCTGGGAAATCCATTAAGCTTTCCGACTCGATCGTTCTTCCTGCAACAAGAACGTGACGCAATAGAGAGAGGGAGATGGAGTAGAGACAGGAACAAGGTGCTCGCGGTACACGGACCATGACCAACGAACGTTCCGATCCGCCCACGTGCTTCTTTCGTAATCTTCGTTGTCGTTCATTGACGTTCAGCGAAAAGCAATCCTAGTTATTCCTCGCGTCTTATTTATAGCTTACTAGTCGTTCGCGTATTTAATTGTGTTCGTTCGGTTTATTATCTCGATCTGGCGATAGTCGCCAAGGTTTGATCCCCTTCTCGAATACCGGATTTACGACTTCCTACTTATACCAGATAAAGAGAAAGTGAAACCAGTATTGAAAGAATCAAAGATTAGACACTTTGAATAACTCGATTAGATTATTTTCTCTCGACGATTTTTCTTTTCTTTTGCCTGACGCTTTATTTTCTTTCAGTTTTTGTTTCGAACAACGAGTTAACAAAATCTTCCTCCGAGCTAGCAGATCTTATCCGACGAAGATAAATGATCCCAACTTTCTAGATTACCTGTCTCACAAACACGATCTAGGAATCTAGGAGGAAAATGATAAAAAAGCGCGACAAAAGTATATCGAACGCGTTCGATGTGAAAAGTTCAAGGGTTAAGTAATTAAAAAAAGAAAGAGGGAGAGAGAAAGCGCAAGTTAAGGGCGCGGATCCCTTCGAACGGAAGGAGAAAAAAGGAAGAGGGAAAAAAATCAAGAACCAACGTGGACCACTCGAGGACGTGCAACCTACATTTGGAGTGGCGTCGCACGCGAACCGTGAAGCGAGCACCGCGAGCAAAAGCGTTCCCCTTCGTACGACTACCTACCGTTCCAACGTCCTTCTCCTTCTCCTTCTCGCCGTTGGTCTCCTTCCGCCTTCCCCTTCCTCTTTTTTATTTTTGTTAAAAACAACCGTTTGAAAGTCGTTGTAAAGTACAAACCGTAAATACGGGGACGGGCGATAAAAGTTAGTCTTCTCTCGTCCTTTCGTTTTATTTTGGTTTCTTTGTAGGTTCTTGCGAATCGAAGGACGCAAGTACGCGGATACAATGTCGAAGCCAGTTCGTGCTCGGATATCGTGCCGTTTGCTTCGCTCCTCGATCGCTTTCTATATACGAACATTATTTTTATCGTATTTATTGCCGATAGATACATCTTTTACCGCGTGTCTCCATTTTCTCTATGGACTTTCACGTCGTCATCGAGATCCGCTTTCCAGTACTTCGACGTACTTCGACGTACTTCGACGTCATTCGACTCGATAAACGGTGATGGATTCCCCCATCGAGATTCCGGTATCATCGCTCTTTTCTCTTTCTACGGCAATCTTTTTCATCAAATTCAAAACGGCCAATGGCCAATCGTCGAAGGACGTCGGAACGAGAACGATCGACGGATAATAGCCGGACGCTGAGTCGTCGATTTTTCTTTCTTCTCGGTATCGATCTTTTCTCTTCTCTTTTTCCACCTTCTTATACAAAATCCGGCCTTTCGTCCCTTTCTTTCTTTCTTTTTTTTTTTTTGCGACATCAACAACAATCTTTTACAGATTTGAGTTATCAGATATTTTTCTTGTTGCTCGACATGGCCGAGTGAAAATCGAATAAACGCAAGAAAGTTGGGCTCCGCGTACTCCCGTTACATAACGATTATGCAGGTATCGCTGGTATTAGTTTCGCACGACTTTTTCCTCCATCTTTTTCTAATACCTACGGATGTTCGCGTTCGTACGTTAAATTTTCGACGTGGACGTAGTTTAACGCGTTGAACCTCGGCCAAGCGGCCGGAAGTCGGCTTGGAAGGTTACCAAAAGAAAGCTGGTGGGGAGGAATGGGGGATTAAACAGTCACCCTGGCGCCTGCGCAACCCCATTTAGTAAGATGACGAGGAAATAAAAATCAAAGGAAGAATTTCCGCTTGGAAGAAGCGGTCCGGGCCGCGGATTTACATGCCAACTTGTACATTATGCGATATTATTTATTTGTTTATATCTGGATCTCCATGGTGCAAGATTCGACGATTCACGACGTATCTAGTAAGAGATTCGTCGATGATACTTTGTATTCATTCGTAGGTACGCCCATAAATATACTTAGCTCTCTTATATCAATTACAATAGTCGAGATTCGTATACAGATACGTAGGTAGACACGTTAGCGAGCGCACATTATTCGAATACGTTACTACTATTATATTATTATCTAGACTTGCCGGTACTCGAGGACGGTGCTATACAACGGCTGGTATCTCTACTCGTGGCCAGAAATGATACGGAACGGGAGAACTGCAAATGGCATTACCGTGCATCTTCTCTCTGTCCGTCTGTCTCTCTCTCTTTCTCAGCAGTTAGAAACTTGGAAACTCTCGCACAATTCCGTGTATAGTTTTCGAGAGGGAGCGAGAGAGAGGGAGAGGGAGAGGGAGAGACGGAGAAACAGAGAGAAAGATAAAAGATAAAAATATAGGATTTCTTGAAACGAACGAGGTCTTCGCTAACGAAATTAGGTTGAACGGATCGTGTGCCTTTTTAGCTCTTCTCCCTCTCTCGCGCGCTCTCGGTTTCTTTCTCGTCATGGAAAATGATTCAAAGTAGAAGACAGAGAGAAAGAGAGAGATAGGTATTGTGCACGTGAAAATAACGTCGGTTTATGAAGAACCCGGTAAATGGATAGTCTTGGAAAAGATGGATTATCCTCAATTAACCCAAATATGCGGGCTTCGAGTCCTCGATTTTTTTAACGACGTGCATGCGCTCGCGCGACAACGATTCACCGGCCGAACTGGTGCGGGACTATCGATTTCGCTCTCTCTCTCTCTCTCTCTCTCTCTCTCTCTCTCTCTCTCCCTCCCTCCCTCCCTCCCTCCCTCCCTCCCTCTCTCTCTCTCTGTCTCTGTCTCTCCCGATGTTAATTAGCCAGCTTCGAGTGTATTCGTCCTCCTCCTCGCGAATACATCTCATTCGGCTTCTCGTTCGTTAGTTGACAAAGTTCGGGCCCAAACTTTCCCAAAGAGGACCAAACTAGTTTCCTCTCCTTCCCCTTATTCTCTCTTGTACCTGGTACATACATAAATAACGATGCGAATCTTCGAACGGACCCGAATTATCGCGTACGATCGTCGATCAAATATTCAGACAACCGACGAGACGAGAGGGTAGAAAATGAAACTCGACGAAGAAAGAAAAACGAAGACATCGGATCGCAAATGATAAACGTACGGAGAGAACGGCGATTGATCGTTTGCCGATCGAACCTTTGGCCAAATACTTTTCTCTCTCGTTTTCCTCTTGAAAAACATAGCTGGAAAATATTAAAATCAAGGATGGGGTAGATCACGATTGATAACGTACGACGATGAAGAGCCTCGTACTTTCTCATTATCCTGTCCGATGATCTAAATCGCGATAACAAAAAAAGAAAGAAGAAAAAAGGGAGAAAAAATCTACCAATTTTCAACGTCACGTTTAAGCGTCCTAATGAAAACGATCCCACCTAACGTTGCTATTAGAACCGCTATATGTTTGTCTAGGCTGCATTGCACTAGGCTTGAACCATTGCTTCGTCCCTCTGTCTCTCTCTCTCTCTCTCTCTGTCTCTCTACACCGCCGCTAAAAAGACGCGCTCGGGCACGATAATGATGCACAACGGCACGATATGTACCGAGACGAGCTTACACGTGTAACAAATCCACCTTTCTCTCTCTCTCTCTCTCGCTCTCTGTACGCTTGGGGCTTGTTAAAAGCTGCCTCGAAAGAAGTGGGAGTTGGAGAGAGAGAGAGAGAGGGAGGGAGAGAGAAGACGGAGAGGGTAAAAGTGTCTGGTGGGAGTCCATTAACGAGTACCGTTTTCATACCTCTTCTATACTCTTTCCGTAGCCCTCCTCGACCATCTCGCTCGTTCAGCACCCATCTCTCTTATTTTCCGTTTCTCCTTTCCGTCGCCTCCTTCTCTCTCTTTCTCTCTCTCTCTCTCTCTCTCTCTTCTTCAAAGAGCATCCAACGGCACAATAGATCGTTCATTACCGATACCGACTGCCTGCGGGACGAAGTGCTACCCGAAAGCAGAAAGATAATAATGCGAGAAAGAAATACCGACGAGAAGGATAGAAATGGAGATAGCGCGTCGCCGTGTGGGTGTCCATGTTCGCGACGAGGCACATACAACGCGCGCATTTTGAATAACTTTGAAATTACGCTTCGTAGAAAAAAAATTGTCGGATAGGAAAGTTGCATAATTTGGACGAGGATATCGTATAAGAGGAGTCGTTTGCTTTTAGGCGCCGTTATTTCGCAGGTCAACGTTGTTCCCGTAACAATTCTTTCGCGATAATGTTTTCGACGACGTCTTCCTACTCGAAATAATTCGTTAGTCGTAAGATAATAATGGACTTTTCTTCCCCGGCGGATTTCATTAGAAACGACAGTGATTTCCGAGTATTGCGTCAACCCTTCTCACGTTCGTTCGTTATCATTGAGATTCAAATTACCGACGCAGTAAACGTCTTCGAACGCAAAGACTTCAACGTCGACTTTGAGAAGCAAGACGCGAAAGTCGGTCTACGTTTGCACCGTTAATTTCAAGTTTCTAACGCGTTCCGTTTCTTAGAATATAATAGAAATTTCTCAAGCATAAGAAATTCTTCCTTTATAACAGCGGTATGTCTTATTTAACCATTTATGCCATCTTCCCTAAAATTGATCATCTCGTTTGCCCGACGATAAACTTTGTTACTCGTCGAAACAAGTCGGAATAGAGCAGAGAAACTCGAGTTTGAAAACTCGTAATTGGATATAGTAATGGTACCGTTTTATTTCGACTCGAACTTATGCTTCTTATCGTCGGACGTAACGTTGCAAAGGCAGCTTGCTCTCGGTAGCCTCCCACCGATACGTACGTACGTACGTTCGAAGGAAACGTTCGGGGTTGGGACCTGTTGAGAGTTATTATCGTGCGTTCGGGTATCGGGATCTCGATACGTTGCGATGGAACACAATGGAGAACGTCGTAACGTGTTTCGACGTAACGTTCAATTCGTATTTGACGCTTAATCGCATCTCGTTTCTCTCGGCAATCGGAAGCATTTACGTCGATTTCGTTTACGAGTCATTTGATCTAAAGCAAACTCCCTTTTTTCCTCGCTCTTTTTCTTTTTCCAGAACCGAAATCCCCGTTGTCTAATCGACTTGTCGTTTTTTTTTTTCTAGCAGAGCTCGTCGGCGGTGTGTCCCCGAGGAGAGACGGAAGTGACGGAGGCTCGAGTAATCGGTCGCGACCACCTATGGCGGCCGCGAGCTTTCCACCGAGTTTCACGAACGTCGGCGTCATAGAGAACTGGTAAGTGACGTGACTCAAATGCCTCGTCGTTTCCTCGATATTCCTCGAATTCGGAAGCCTCTTATAAAAGCTCTCGGCGAAAGCTTAGGGCTTTCGCACCGGTCAGAAACTGCAACGTAAAACGTGAAGGCACTTTGGCACTTTATCAGGGTCGTCTCATCATTTTCTCTATCAATCGGAAGACGTACCCGTGCGTTCGCAAACCGTCCGAATATTCTTTCGGCGAATTTAAAAGCGGAATTCGAAATTGAACGAAAACGTGCTACAATGGCGTACGGTTTCGCGAAAGGAAAAGAATCCAACGGCTCGTGCGGTAGTTTTCCTCTCTCTCTTTCTCTCTCCGTCTTTCTCTCTCTTTCTTTGCTTTTTTCTCGCATCCTTTCTTTTCTTCGTTCGCGAGTTTCCGAGGTGCTTTCACGCTCGTAGTGCGTAAAATAAAGCGGTAGAGAGCTGTTATCGAAAGCTTCACTTGACATAGATACGTACGTACAGCGTGTGTAGAAGTCCGTGTAGTGCATGCATGCCTATAGAAGTAGTATATAAGAGTATGCAGAAATATCTGGAATATATCTTAACGACGAATGCCCGAGTACCCGAGACGAGAGAGAAACTTGTAAGAACTTTATTCGCGAAGCTCGCTGAAATTTAACGTCGAGAATATCTCGAATACCGTATACTTTTTAATAAACAATACTTGCCAAAGAGTAAACCCGGATAAAGGGGTTACGTTCGATATATCGTAGGTCTCTGCGCCGTCAAACTTGTCGCAACGAAAAATATATATCGCTTTAACGTTGTCACGGATAAATTCCAATCCGGTATATCGTACCTACCCGCTGCTTCTTTTTTTTTTCGAAAGCGAGAAACAAAGGCGATTAAAAGTTTCCATTAGGGTTTAATTTTAGGTGAAAATCCACTGTACTCGTGCTAATAACGTTGCGTTCTAATAAAAAGGAGAACGATTCCTTCGATTGCTTCCCACGACTGATCGGAATTAGAAAAAAAGAGAGACAGAGAGAGAGAGAGAGAGAGAGAGAGAGAGAGAGAGAGAGAGAGAGAAAGAAGGAAAGAAAGAAGCCGGTCGGACGAGAATTCTCGCGCTGATAAAAAGATCTCGCCGAGTCGGTCCTTTTCTCGAGCAGTGTTCGCATCGGCGACCTTTCGAAAAGAAAAGCTTAATCGTTAGCGATGTTTCCATCCGATTCCACCGGCTTCCCTTTAGCCGCTGTTCCTTCGATTTACCTGCGACGTCGAGGAAATAAGATTTCCCCCGGCTCTCTTTCGAGATAGCTTACGCGTCTACGACCGAACAGAACCAGCATGCTCACTTTGCGCGACTATCGATTTTACAAGAAATATAATTGACGGCTCTTACGATGTTTCTCTTTAAAAGGAACCCTACGAGAACGACGCGTTTTTTAATTAGACACTCGGTAGTTGGCATCGACGTCGTAAAGTGGTCGAGTAGTTTGGGATCGACGACACTCGCGACGGAGTGACGTGTTAAAGTATCGATTAAAACTCGGATATTCGTAACAAGGAGAGTAATTAGTAGGACGGAAGAACGAAATGCATTTTCCCGCGCGGATCGTCGTCGGATTGCGCGATCGAATCGTATTCGGAAGGAAGGAAGGAAGGAAAGAAAAATGGAGACGAGCATCGAAACGTCTCGCGGTCCGCGGTATATCCATTAGACCGACCACTCGGAATAACGCGGATTATTTAGCCTCGGCGAGTATTCCCTTCTTGGAATCGAACGATCGAATTCCTAAAGAGCCGACAATATTCCGTCCATTTCTAAGCGATTCTAGCCTAGCACTTGGCTATCCGTTTCGCCAAATGCCGCGGAATGAATAGATTAGAGCGTTTCGTTAGAGATCGTCGACGCGCAGTCATCTCGCCACGGATTCCGCGCACCTCTTTCGAATATCATTTTACGATGACTCGAGACAGATCGATCTGGTTAACGAGTCGATCTCTTTGCTCTCGTTTATCGTTCGTTACTCGTACCACCGTACCGATCGAATGCGCCTAGATAAGATCTCTCTGCGTCGCGAGCTGCACTTTTCTTCGTTGCTCTTTTATACTTTTCTCTCTCCTCGGTCTCGTAAAGTTTCGAGGAAAAATAGCTTGCGAGTCGGAGGGTAGAGTCGGACCTCGCGTTGTTTAAATCAAACTCGGGCTTCGTTGGAAAACGACGACGACTGGGATGGTCTTCTAACGGTCGCGACAATAAAGTGGCATAGACAATGTAGCATCGTTGCCAGGCACGAGGCATTCTGCCTAGACTCTTCTCCGGCTACGCGGTACCAACGGAAAGAGAAAGAGAGAGAGAGAGAGAGAAAGAGAGAGAAGATAGCAGTCGGAAGCGAGGATGAACGAATGAGAAAGTAGGTCTCCTCTCTCTCTTGTAGTTTTGATTAAAGTTCTTTCAGGGGCAGAACGCCGTGATTTTGCACACAGACACGTACATAAGCGTGTAAGTAAACGCACGAGTTACGCACACGCGCGTCTCTTTTTTCAGCCTCTTCCGTTGTTCTTCCCCAACTCTCTCTCTCTCTCTCTCTCTCTCTTTTACGTTGCCAGTAGGAGGGGAAATAAAAAAAAAAGAATCTAAAGAACGGCGTCTGCAATTAACTTCTTCTTTCTAGCGTAGCCGCTCTTTGTTCCCACGAGTCTCTGTCTCGCGAAGATTTTTCGAAGATCGATAGGAGAGAGAGGGGGGGAGGTGAGGGGGAGAGGAGGTAATAATCAAAAAGCTTTGTTAAGGGACGTGCGAGAGGTTAAGACGTTGCAATAGGGTGGCAACGCGAGCGAAACAATTTTTTCTGGATTCGCAATCTTTCGATATTTCTACGAAATCATTTCTTCGTTGTTATTAATATTTCTCGTTGCATCTATTAGAGCGATATAGATAGTACGTTCGTATTTACACTTACGAGACCACGAAACCATCGTCGAGCAAAGCAAATGCAATTGGTATCGCCGATATATCCGCACGATAATATCGGTTTGCCGTGATTCGAGAGATGCTATACAATCGGAATATCGAACGATTCGCATTTAGATACCATTATGGCGGAGGATTACGCGTACGGTTTATAGCGGAGCTGCTCGATTTCTGCGGGACGCGGTATAAATATCACGTTGTAGTATTTGTCGTTGCAACTTTGTATTTCGCGTTGATGCATATATATATATATATAAGCTAGGAAAGAAAGATCTCGCTCGGCGACCAAGCAACGTCTCCAAATTTTCCCCAAAATCGTTTCTCCGACGCTTTGATACCAAGGGCCTAGGTTCACGTATCGATGAGGAAAAACGTCGATAGGAGTCGATCGCGTCCGTCTCTCGTCGCTTTCCAAATTTCATCGAAATCGGATTGCGGTTTCGACTTGGCATTAGACGGATAACCTAATGGAGCAATTAGGCGTAACGCTTTAATGACAGTCCGTGTGCTTCACCACCGGCTGTAATCGTTCCGTTCGTTCATCTCTCTCGGGCTCGACGGTCCTCGACGCTGTTGCGAGATTCCAAAGTTTCGTTAAAGAGAGGCGTATGTTAACGAAGACGTCGACGACAGGTGCACGACAAGACGCGGACGCTCCACTTTGTTCCTTCTTCCTTGCCTTTGAACGAAGATCGAGTGTGAGAATGGCCAGGCGACGACAACGATGATCGAACGTATAGGGTGTTCCGAAAATAGGGTGCCTCGTTAGCACGCTCGTTCGGTTCGCTCATTTTTAGTCGTTTACGCCAAGTCTCGTTCGGAAAGTCGAACGGAATAATCGTTTCACGAATAATTCTCTCTCGATCGATTAAACGATCGCTCGACAAAGATAACAATCGAACGGATAGTTACTACTAGCAGGTAGGATAACGTTGTCGGGAATAGCGAAATAATGGGGGAGCGTCGACGATACGTCCGTACTAATCCTCGGAAATCTCCTCTTTGCTTTCTAAAAGGACTAACGGGGATACCGATATTCTATAAATATTCGATCAAACGGTAGATATCGGAACGCTCGATGCGACTATTCGGAAATATTCTCGAATCCCGCGTGATCGAAATTATTAATTTCGTTGGGAAGTGTGTCACGTCCGAGCGAAAAATTATTTGAATATTTCTTTGGCGCAGCGTATAGGGAAGATCCGGCGTAAGAGAGGAGAAAGAAGCTTAGGGATTCGCGTAAGGATAATCTCTTGAAACTGCCAGTGGGAAAGCCGCAACGTGGTTTCGCTTCGTCGAATAGGCGAGCTCGGTTAAACGAGTTCGTCTCGAGATGATTCCCGATAGTTTTCGGTCTCCACGGCGTTGTTGGGCAGCTCGCTAACGGGACGTCCCCTTTCCCGTACGAAGTCACGTTCGACCCTTCGCTCCCACCCTCCCCCGTCTCTCTCTCCCTCTCTCTCTCTCTCTCTCCATGGAAACCAGCTTCGATCGGAACTAGGATGATCTTCGTTTCGGTGTGTTCCTCTCCCACCTGCTGCACGCTTCGACGCGACCTGTAGATTCCAACGTAATTACTCTAATGGTAGGATTAATGTAAACGAGCGATAAGCGAGTTAAATGGATTCGAGGATATGCCAAACGTCTTTTCCTATGGAAGGAGAAAGATTCGATTCGTCTCTTTACGACGTTCGATTTACGCGCCCGTTCGTAATAATCTCAAGAATATCGAAAGCGCGTAGCTTCTCTCTATCGATTATCGCAAGCGTGTAGGAGTGAGCGTAGCGGAGGACGGTTAGCACGCCCACGGAGGAGGCCGCGTTGGTAATCGCGCGTGTAAATGTAATCGCGCTCCTTAACGTCGCATTTCCGTGATTAACGGAGAGGAACGAAGATTAGACTAGGAGAAAGGAAAACGTCCGCCGCGTCGGTGTGTTGAGTCGTGCGCAACGATGCGTGCCACTTTCGTAAGATTCGACCATAGTCTCTCTCCTTTTTCATTTTTTTTTGTTTTTTTTTGTGTTTTTTTCTCTTTTTGTTATTTCTTGCTTTTTTCGACAATTTTCTAATCGGATCCAATCGCGCTCGTCGACGCGGCAAGACTTTCTACGATCGGTCTCTTTTACGACTTTTAGAAATTCATCCTGTCGAAGAAAAGGAAACGAGAATAAAGGGGAAGAAAAGTGTCGAGAAACGTTCGAGCCAAGACGTCGTTTGGGCTATAATTGTAAACTCGAGGGTAGGCTTGGCGAAGTAAGATCTCTCTCTCTCTCTCTCTCTCTCTCTCTCTCTCTCTCTCTCTCTCTCTCTCTCTCTCTCTCTCTCTCTCTCTCTCTCTCTCTCTCTCTCTCTCTCTCTCTCTCGGACCAACTTTGCTCCGATTTCTTTTGTCGGAGTATTCGTGAGAGCCAACAATCGAAAAATCTTCGATCGCAGTGACCTCAGGGCTGTCGATACTGCTTCCGGTCTCCGATAAGAGTAACGAAGAGGGCCGCGTACTTTTGTACCATCCTTTTCTCTTTTTTCCAGCAACATTCTCTCCGTTTCTACTTGTTTTCTCTTTTCCATCGGGTCTCCATTCGTTTCTCTTTCTTCTACTTTCAGCCCCACCTCGAGCTCCTTGAAATCGATACGGTATCGGGCTCGACAATGGGGCCAGAAACTCGATGGTACGACGAAGGACGAACTCTGCTAACGATCGCGTCGGACGATATCTCTGCCAGGAGATATAGCCCAATGACACGATCTCGTGGTTACGCCGTTTACAAACAGATTCGTAATAAAAGATCTTTAGCCTTAGCGCGCTCTTTATCGTCGCTTTCGATTCGATCGTAGCGAGGGAAAAAGGACAAGAGGAAGGAAATGGATAAAAATCTGATAAAGAGCGAACAAAATGATGTCGGACAGCCGACGATTACGTATTTATAAGCACGTGTCGCGAATAAGTGGTGGATAAAATTACGCAAAGCGGCGGAAAGCGATAAGCTCGAGAGAGAGAGAGAGAGGGAGGGAGAGAGAGAAGGAAAATACGATAAGAAGGAAAATCTCGCAAAGTCTCGACGGAGAGCGAGCGAGAGAGAGAGAGAGAGAGAGAGAGAGAGAAGGGGGAGAGGGAGGGAAAGAAGGAAGGATGGAAGTTAAGTGAGTGTTCCGGCAACGAAGGGTGAGGTCGAACGAGACTAAGGGTGAGAAGAGTGTGTAGCGGTAGTGGTAGTAGCAGTGGCAGCCAGTAGTAAAGACCGGCTCGTGTCTGGCACGCCGTACCACCCGGTGCAACTCGTCGTGACGAGAATACGTTCGCTACCGACGAGAACCATTTTTGATCTCTCTCTCTCTCTCTCTCTCTCCCTCTCTGTGTGTCCCTCCCCCTCTCCCTCCCTCCTCGAAACGATCAACCGAGCGCCATTTTACGATTTACAGGTTAACATTTGCTCGACCGAGTCCTCGAAACGTTACGAAGCAAGAAAAGAAACTATTTTCGTTTCGGCGAATAAAAGACTTTTAAAGAACGGACGTTAATTGGTGCGTTGTTAGCGACTAAGAGAGTAGACGCCGTAAAAAACAAAGATCCTTGTGCACGTAACAGATTTCTCGCGAAAACTATGTAGTCGATTCTTTCCTGTCACGTAGCTACCTGTTATTCGCGTTTGCGACGCGAGAGGAGAATGATAAAATGAATCTTCGTAAGTAAGAGGCCTTTCGGACTCGTAGCCTCGAGGTGAGAACGTTCCGAAGTAGTAGCTAGCTCGCGCTCGTTATTTCACAGTACTTACGACTTTCTCTCTCTCTCTCTCTCTCTTTCTCTCTCTCCACGAGAGCCACGAGAGAGAACAGAGTTTACGCTCGGTAAGTCACGGAATTTATGGGATCGCAGAATTTATAGTTTCAATTTCCGTGATATTCAAACGGCGCTAGCTGCCAGTGGCGATCGCTTAAAATTCGAACTTGACTGCGCCTATTAATCGTTCCTTCATTTTCGATATTCCAATGCGAGTTAATACGCGGGAAGATAGTAAGCCCGTAATTATCTTTTCTCGCTGTAAAACGAGAAGAGATCTTTCCTATCGATTTTCAGCTCTGTCCGACGTAAAAAGGATACGTTTGACGCGACATAGATATTTTTTACGTCCGCCCGTTACTTATATTCGCGTTTCGCGCATTAAAGTAAAGTTCCATTTGGCGAAATTGCGAACGGCCGGCTTTGTCGAGGCAAAATCGTTACCGCGTTTGTTTCATTCCCTTCTTCCATCTCTCTTTTTTTTCTCTCTCTCGTACGACCCGCAGCACTTGTTAAGAGCTCCCTCGGATGAGTTCCTTTGTAAAATAACCCAGATAGCTTTCACCGGGGCCGAGTTACTCGGCGTAACGATCGCGGCCGAATGTGCGTGGCCGATGTAGTTGCGGCTTGTCGGTATTCGTCCGCGCGCGTATACGTAGGAGAACGCGAAAAGTGCAACGCCGAGCACTGGAACGTCGAAATTATTCGACGCGATCCTCGACGGGTATGTCTTTTTTAGATAGCTCTCTCGTATCTTTGCGAATCGATCGCGAAAACTTTGCTGCTTTGCTCGGTGCTCTCTCCGCGCGCGTTAGTCCGTCTAACGGTTCGTTGCTCCTCGACGACGCGATAGACGAGGTAAATTGAATTTGCGTAATAAAGTTGCTACGACCGCACCGTCGTCCTCGTCCTCCGTATGCATCGGGGAGTGTGTGCGCGTGTGTACGTATATACACACACGTATACGTATGTATATATAGCTAGAATATAAAGGGAAACACGTGGCTAGAGGGTGAACGACGCGATTCCAGTCTCCGGGAGGACGGGGAAGCACGACGAGTGCCGTCGAACGGGTCACCCCCAGGTGTCTCTCCTCTCTCTCTCGAACGAACGAACGAATCCTCTTAAAGGGAGCTCGTATTGCAGAGAGGAAACACCGCGAGTGAACGCTTCCTGCTTTTTGTTCGCAACGACTCGAGTGGAATTCGTTTCCCGCGCGATTTTTACATTCCACTCCGACGTCTTTCTTGCGTCTCGTTCGATCGACTTTTCCATATGTATGCGCCCGTTTCGAGGGAATCTTTAATCGGAATACGTACGATGGCGCGACGACGTTGATTTCTAAGTACAAAAGTTATACGCTCTCGTCCAGTCGAGTTTTTCTCTTTTGTCCATTTTTGTTTTTCCCTTCAGCCATGCGCCGGTACGACGTAGGCACATAGTTGCGTATATTTACCGAATAAGGTCAACGCATTCACCTTGAGACGTTCCTCGCACGCTCGGAATCCGTCCGACGATTTGGAGGTTGGCCAGCTATTTCCGATCGTGACCTATCCTCCTATCGGCTCACCGTGTGGTCCACGAAAGAAAATGGAAGGAGGAAATCGATGGGGTGGAAAGGAAAAAGGATAAAAAAGATATCCGACGTCGATCGGCTAGCTCGTAGAGAGTACTTCGTCTAAAAGATCTCGCGATATATCTCGCCGAGAGATAATAACTCCGTCGAACGTTCTTCTACGAGCGCATAAACCCACGAACCGTACGCGCCTCACGGTTGCATAACTCATGGCGTCGACCCACGGAGAACCGCCGTCGCTTTACCGGTTTCGCCGCGAGCCCACGTACTCGGTTATTCGCTCCTTGCGCGAACGCTTACCACGCGTGCTTCTCCCTCTCTCTCTCTCTCTCTCTCTCCATTTTCCTTTTCTTTTCCTCGGCGGCGAACAACACGCCTGACGAGAGAACCGAAGCGGTTCGTTAACGGGTTTTCGAGCGTGGTCGTGTCGGTTGCGAAATCTCGAGCGAATAAATTCATATTTCATCGTTTTTCCCGTCGCGCTTGTTCCTCCGTCCGCGAAAAAACGTCGTTAAACGATCTCGCCGCGAGAGATTTCGAATCCCATATAAATCGCGCGACGTTTGATCGAGCGCTCGCTCGCTCGAGCGTAAACGCGTACGTAGGAATAACTCTAATTAATTCGATCGAGCTTCCTGCACGGTTTACCGACCGAAGGGGACGCGTCATAATTTTGGCCAATGCCGTCGCAACGGATTATAGCTTATTTAACGATGCAGGGTCCTCTGTCGAAGGGCAGAGGTACTACGGATTATTGGCACGCGTCGATCGCGTCGATACTCCTCGTTCCGATCGAACGTATTCCAAAGAAATAACGCGTTCGTTTCTCCGTGATCGATCGGTCGGTCGGTCGGTCGGTCGATCGATCGATCGATCGATCGAACGATCGTTCGTTATTACATCGAATTTAGAGCGGCCATTGGTAGAAAAACGCGAAACGTTCGTTCGCGGATCGTACGATCGGGCTCGCTTTGATCTCTCGCAGGAACGATTCCTCGATCGTACGTACCAACGTTGTCCCGCTACGACGACGGCCGTTTTTAGAGCTCGCGGGAAAACGGAAAAGGATATCGAGTGGGAAAATGTATCGAAAGTCGCGACGAACTTCGAGAGGAGAGAGAGAGAGAGAGAGAGAGGGAGAGTGCCGCGTTAGTACGCTCGACGGCCGTCGTGCGTTAGAGGGTGCGCCCGCGTCGCGCGTTCATCCCCCCCGCAGCCTAGCGACCCGAGTAGGGGCACCCCCTCCTAACCTCACCTCCGCCCACCCTCCGGTAAACGCATTCGGCCAACGAGCTACGTTCCCCCTCCCTCGCGACAGCCGGCGCGGCGCCACTGCCGCCTAGCCGGCGAGGAAGGAGCTACCCCCACCACTCGAGCACCGGCAGCCGGTGCGAGCGCATAGTCGACGCACGTCGTTGAGAGAGAAGCAGGGACGCGCGTTTCCTTCTCGTTTTCTTCTTGCGTTCTAAGACCGTGCGCGAGCGTCTATGCGCGTGTGCGTGTGTGCGTGCGTGCGTCCTCAGGACGAAGCTACGACGTTTCGATCGACGATTTCAGCCGACGGAAAGAAGAGCGTCTTCGCGGGCTCGTCCTCGCTCCTTGGAAGAAAATCGAGAATCGAAATCGAGAGAAATTTGGCGCGTCCCCTCGCGCACGCGTGACGCGAGGAAGAAGAAAGCTGCCGCCGCCGCCGCCGCCGCCGCCGCCGCCGCTGCTGCTGCTGTCGCCGCTGCCGCTGCCGCTGCTGCTGCAAGGATAACGAAGAGAAGAAAGGAGAGACGACCGAGTATCCTGCGATCCCCGGAGTGCGTTACCGTGCCTCGTGTGCGTGGCTATCCGTGAAAAAAGACGAGGAGTAAGAGAGAGAAGTACGTGCGGCATCTGCCCTTCTTTCTTTCTCTCTCTCTCTCTCTCTCTCTCTCTGTCTATTTGGTTTCGCGTGCGGCTGCCAGAGCGCTGCTCGCAGATCCCTTTCGTCCTTTGTCTCGCGCGCCCCGCCGGCCCTCGTTCCGTTTCGTTCCGCGCGTTACCACGCGAGAGAAGAAAGAAGAAAGGAAGAATTCTCGACGATTCGTTTCTTCGCTTTCTTTTTTCCCTTCCCCCCTTCTCCCGACTTCTCTCGGCCGCGTCGCGTCGCGTCGCGTCGCGTCGTGCTCCGTGTACTGCGTGCTCGGAGACCTTGAACTTGCTACCGAGTCGTCCTCGCAGCCGTCGCGCGCGTCGTCTCCTTTCCACGCGCGTCCTCCTCGTCGGCTCGAAAAAAAGCTAACGACGTCGTCCTCGCGATACTGGATCGCCGGTATCTGGACACTTGGAGAAACGCGGAGCGAGAGAGAGAGAGAGAGAGAAAGCCGAACGCAAGCCAGGGATCCTGGAAGCTAAGAAGAGCCAGGATGTTTCCTTACACGACCTTCCCGGCAGTCGGGTAAGCTACGAACCACTACAATCTCTTTCTTTCTCTTTCCAAGCGACTATCCTCTCTCCCTCCCACTCTCTTTCTCGCAAACACTCGTCGTACGATCCCGACGCGCGAGACGGGAAAGAGTTTTCTCGTCTCTTTCCTCGAGACACGTAACCTCTCTCGCTCTTCGCGCGTCTTCTTTTTCTCCTCTCCCCGACTCGTTTGTTTCTCTCTTCGTCGTCGTCGTCGACGACGACCGGTCGGATGATGGAGCGAGCGAGAGCGAGGGAGAGGGGGAGAGAGAGAGAGAGAGAGAGAGAAAGAAAGAAAGCAAGCAAGCAAGCAAGCAAGCGTCGCTCCTCTCTACCTGCACGTTTCGTCCTCGTGCGTCCTCTCCCCGCGCCCCCTTCCCCCTTTCTCTCCCTCCCCGTCCTGGCACACAGCCGCTGCTACACGCTTTGTTTCCTTTCGTAGAACGACTCGCTCGAAAAAGGATATCGCTCGTCTCTCTCCCTTCTGGCTTTGTACGCATCGTCGTATCGTCCGCTCGTGTGCGTGAGCGTTCGCGCGCACCTATGTAGCTATACACGTCGCACACGAGACGTACGCCCGGACTCGGGAACGCGTCTTCCTCCTCGTCGTCGTCGTCGTCGAAGCTTTGTCTATCCCCTTCTGCCATCTTTTATCTCTCTCTCTCTCTTTCGTCCTAGGCTCCCCGGTCCGCTCGCTCGCTCGACGCACTCACCCTCTTTCTCTCTCTCCCTCTCTCGCTCGCTCTCTCCTCGTTTCTGCCTTCTCGTCGCGTAGCTACCTCCCCTCCTCGACGACGCGCACATTTTCACGAAATCGCGACGCCCGTCTCCTCTTCCTCTTCTTCTGCTTCTGCTTCTGCTTCTTCCTCGATACGCGTCTATCGCGAGGAAAACAAACCTCGTCTTTTACGTGCGTTCAGCCATTTGAATTTCGTGCTCGACTAGCGGCGGAAATACGTACTATCGCGTACCAACTGCGCGTTAGTCAATAAAATCGTTCGACGAGCAAAATGCGCGTTTCTCGTTTTTTCTTTTTTCCTTCTCCCGATAATCGCGCCGCGAGCGAATTTTTTGTTTTCTTCGCTTTTCCTCGCGCGATAGTACGTACGCCGCTGCTCGCGCGTTATGAAAAATAGTCGGTGAAGGAGCGTCGAGATCCGTCTCGAGACGACCGTTCGCGCGGCGAAACGAACGAAATCGTTTACCGTTGTCGTCGTCTCTGCGTTTCGGTCTGGTCGTAAAAGCGTTCGGAAGGTGTTTTTTAGAAGCGTTTGATTGTCAAATCGACCGGCACGTTTACGTATCTCGGATATATTCTGGACGTTCTACGAAGGCATATAAATGTTTGGACATCGAACGGCCACGGCACGGTACGCTTGTATATAAATATTAACCCATTAACGCTCGTACGATCTTCGGACGCGGAATGGATACTGCGTGGTTCTGTACAAACGGATCTCTAATCGTTTACGTTTTGCTTCTCCGTTGGTCGTGTTTCGTTTCGTTGGTCTCTCTCTCTCTCTCTCTCTTTCTCTCTGCGTTCTTCGTTGGTCGTCGTGACAACGCGTTACGCCACGATCGCCGGAATGGGGAGAATCCGCGGAAAAGGCGAAGGGTGTCGCGGTTGCGTTACTTTCTCTCTTTCGCGGCCATCGGCGTCGTCCCTTCCTTCTCCGACCGTCCGAGCGCTCGTCGTCCTGACGACGCAAAAACAGATGGTGCGTTCGATACCCTCCATCCTTCTCCTTCTCTCTACTTTTCTCGCTCGTTCTTTTATTTATTATCACGCGGGCAGGTATATTTTTCTTTCGCCAATAAAACCGCTCGATTGCTTTTCGCGCAGTTACGATTCGACAGCGAATGAAGTCCATCCGTCCGTCGAGCTTGGCGCCGTTCGTTCTCTCTCTCTCTCTCTCGTCGCGCGCACGGAGAGATTTTCTCCGTTTTTGATTTATCTTTTTTTTCCCGATACATTCGACAGAACACACGAAAGTACGCGTATATCGTCGCAGCGTCGCCAAGCACGCGCCGCGTGCCTTTCGTTACGTCGACCGTGACTCTTTTTCGAAACGACGTAAAAACGAAACGTAGGAGAGGAAAACCTATCCGGCGTTGGTAGATCGGGTAGTTGTCGTTCGAAAAGAAGGGTAGATCGTCGCGGGGGAACGTTCGTAAATTCTCTCAGGCGGGAAACTCGAAATCGTCTCGCGACGCGATCCGCGCGTATCCTTGGAAACTCTTGCCGTGGCGGCGTTGTTTCTGCCGTCGACCTTGAAAGATTATTTTCGCTCGGCCATCGAGAGTACACGGAAGTACGCGAGGACGAAGATGGTTATTAACGCGTTCGCGCCGGCGCTTGTTTTCGCGTTTCTCTCTGCGAGGCGACGTTCCCGTCGATGCTTTCTTCGATCGGTGTATCTTAAATTTCCATCGTTGAAGTTTTAACCATACGGCAATTTCTTTTAGGCGCTAAACTAAATTTTTAGGGATACGCTCGCTCCGACGGGAAATTCGGGCGCGAGCCACCGGTGGTACGCGTTAAAGTTCATTAAGGGGGGAGTTCGTTGAGAGCAGCGGTAGGAAAAGCGAAATTGGACTCCATCCGTGATGAACGCGTACGATCTCCGATCGTAATCGACCTCGACGTACGCGATTGTTGTTGTTAACGAAAGGTAGAGAGAGAAAAATCGCAGGGTATTCCCGCGGAAGGAGAAACTGTCGGTTTTCGGGAAAGGTAATTTGGTTACTTTCGATAAATAATTTCCGATGCGAACGATCGTTAGGGAGAGCGATTAAAGTGTACACGTATATCGTTGATAAGCCCCTCGTGCATGATAATCCCCGATAAAGTGGAACGCATGGCTCTCGAGTGCCGTCACGAGAGTGACATCCCACCGCAAAAGGCTAAACCGTGTGTATGTCCGTCAAATCTCGCGCGCTCGTTTAGGTTAATTAATTGCGGAAGGAATAATTACGACTGCGTCCAAACTCCCTTGGCGACGATGACAATAATAGTAATAATAATTATCCGGAGATACGTTTTCGTTCGAGCGATCCAATTTTTCGATACGTCCTCTTGTCGCTTTTTTCGCGTTACCGACAAAGTTCGGACGGCCAGTCCGTCTCCGTCTCCTCGTCGAGACTCCTCCGACGAACGACCGTTTGTTTTCTACCGGAAAGCGCGGACCGCCGTAATTATTTTGGATCGGTGAGTCGTTCGCGAGCTACGAGCAAATCGACGGAGACGGAGACGCGTACGTTCGGGCTTTTACCCCTTTGAAAGTCTCTCTTTTCGCGTATTTTTCCTTCAGCTACGACGAAAAGGAGGGGAGGGGAGGGGAGGGAGAGAGGCGAGGAAGAACGCGCGCGACGTTCAAACCAGAGAAATCTTTTTCCGCGTACGCGACGCGATAACGACGAACGTCGAACGTCGAATCTTTCTTTGGATAAAACGTCTTGGACGTTCGCGTCTCCGTCGACGTCGAGAGGAACGGCGCCGCGCGTGACCGTGATTACGCGAATCGAGGCCGTACATACCCTACCTGCGTCTTCCTTCTATTTTCCGTCCGCTGGTAAGAGGTACCATCGTGACGCGCTCGCGCGTATTTTTCTCACCCGATCGAATTCGATATCTTCGTTGGTGGAAGATTTTTCGAAATAGGAGAAGTTCGGCTTCGCGTTACGAAGAATAGAAAAAGGGAGAGGAAGAGAGAAATCGAGCACGGTGGTTTCCAGTGACAAAGACCTCGGTCGATGCACGTGGTGTGCCTACCACTCTCTCCCTCTCCTCTCGCGAGTCGAGCTTCTCCCACCAGACCGGAGCGCACCGTCCGTACCTCTCTTCCTACGCAACCCGCATACGCGTTCTTTCCACCTCTCCTGCGAGATGGCCCGCTGTCCTCCTCCTCCTCCTCCTCCTTTTCTCCTCCTTATCCCAGCTCTTTTCGTTCCGGCGCTCTTACTTCGGCTCCTTCGTTCTCTCGATCTACGAGCTTCCTTTCCACCGTCCGTCCGTCCGTCCGTCCGTCCGTCCGTCCGTCCGTCGATCGATCGATTTTTCTTCCTTTCGTCGAACTATATATTTCGGGGTGGGAGGGACGACGAGCGAACGAAGAAGTCGAAAGAAAAGTCAGCCCGCTTTATTGACCCGTATACGAATCGTTGATAACGTCGTGCACCGGAGAGCGCGCCTTTTTCGCCGGCTACGATATTAGGCGAATCGATCGATAGTTTTGTTTCGAAAGTGGGATACCTCCGTGACCCGAATTAATTCGATCGTCGTTGTCCCATTCTCCTCTGGTTGCGCGCGTTACCTGCGATCACGGGGCACATCATTTTTTATCCAACGGTGGAATTCTCTTTTCGTTTCGTTAAAGTTTTTCGAGTTCTCTCACAGGGACCAATAACTCGCGTTTAACCGACGAATACCGGTTTTATCCTCCCTTCGGATCTTTCGATGCGCGTACAACGCGCGTCTGTGTACGAGTGGCTCGTCGAATTCGTATAAAACGAATTGCATTCCATGCAAATCTTGTTCTATTTGGATAGGTATTAAGTACAAAAGCTTCGTTCGCCGTGTATTTCTCTATCGGCTCGTCGAATTTTCATTCGACTCTCGTAATGACGTCGAGAGTTATAAAAGCATCGGCGATGCGTGCGTCGATTATTCGATTTTAAAGTAGTTTACGCGATCGGACATTTTCGGTCGTCGTTTCGCGTGATTCTTTCAAAGAATCGCGCCATCGATTTTTCCCGGGCGTAAATAACGCGATAGGCTTGTTCCCGTAAGCGCCAATTTGCTCTCGAAAAAAGACGCTACCCTTTCGTCGTTATTATTATTATTATTTCACGCGTACAGCCGCATCGACTCGAGCTAAAAATGTAAACGTCGAATCGGGATTAGTGTAACAAAAGTAATGGCGTCGGGGTACTAGGATACATCGATTCCTATAGTTCGTAGGATCGTTTTACCTTGGGCGTTTTGCGTGTAACTTTGGAACACGGTCCAGCGAGTCTCGAATAACGAGATAACTATTGTCGGATTCTTGTTCTCCCGACCGAGCGGAGAAACGCTCGTTATTTGCTACCAGCGTCTCTCTCTCTCTCTCGTTCCGTACATCTCCGTCGAAGCACGAATTCGCCTTTCTTCTTATTTCTATTGTTACTATTATCATTGTTGTTATTATCATCGTCATTACCCGTCGTTATTATTTCCTGAGAAGAGGATCGGCCGAACTAAGTTCGTCAAATTAAATCCGTCATTCGTGAAACGCCTATCCGTTCCCACCAGACTGTAATTAATTCTAGCAATTAACCGATTCTAACCTCGTGTATCCGGGAAATTTTTGTGCGTAACGACGCATCTCGCGTCGCCTCGATTAAAATGGCCAACCACAAAAGACGCTGGAAACTTTTTTCTCCAGTTTCATACGTGTTATCGTTTCGGACGAACGAGATGTGTAAGAGAGATCGATTATTGGCCAAAAAGTAGAGAACAAAAGGCACAAAGTTCGATCAAAAGACGTATAACGGGCATAGATATACCTGGTTACTCTCAGCGACGTTCTTTAACATTCTTTTCGGTCCATTCCCTGTGGAAGCAACCGCTGTACTTTATTTCTCTCTCTCTCTCTCTATCTCTCTCCCTCGTAAGCAAGCTCCAAGGCCTTCAGACACCTTTTCCGTTTACTTACTATACGGATGATACGTATATTCTCGTATCTCTTTCTTTCTCGCATGCACCCAACACCAACGTTTACATTTCTCCTTTCGCGCTGTAGAGCGATATCAAGAAAGAAACGGAATATTCAGTGCTCGGCCTCGTTACAGTCAGCACATTCCCATTCAATTCTCCTTTGTCAAAAGCGCAACGGTGTTGCTGATACCGAAGGCGATTCGATATAAAGTCGAAGAAGAGAAGGAGAGAAATGCCAAGTTTTACTGGGATTTTGCAAAAAACTTTTTTCTTTGTGTTTTTTTTTTTTTTTTTTTTTTTTAATCCAATGCGTAGTGAATATATATTATTCCAATATATTCGTTAATACGAGCGATAACGATAGCAGATGTATTTCATAAAGTTTCTTTAATTAACAATCGTCGTACGTTCCTTCGGTGTAGTCGTCAACGCTATTCTCAAAGATAACAAAAGAACAATACTAGCGTACTCGTACGCGGGACTTTAAACAAATATTTCATACAATAGCAACGCACGCGACCTCATTGATTTCTCTGCCTCGAAGTTGGCTCGGCGAAAGAGCTCCGTATCGATTCGGTAAGCTTCCTTGTTAATTCTCCGTTACGCAAAATTTCTCGCGAAGAAAAAAATTGTCTGATCGATCCACTTTCGTCGAGTAGAACTCGCGTCCGATCGCCGAAGCCTTAAAATTTTGAAAATTTCCGCTCGGCGAAGACTCGGCTAGAATTACAGGGCCACTTCCGATCTCTCTCTTTTTCTGCGTTTATTACGGCTGGAAGGATCGAAAGGTTTCCTCGCCAGGTGCGAGACAGCAGCTGCGAGCGAGCTCTCTCATTTATTTTATGTGTAAGCTACAGAAGGAAACGCGAAATTCCCCGCTCCTCGAGCTACCCTTTATATTTTATTTAACGTTACGTTTGAAGAGTTTTCTCATCGTGCGCGATACCGTTCGAAGTAATTTCAAACGCGTATCTCTCGTATCTAGACGAGAGAGAAGAGTCGACGAGGAGGGGCTGTTTTTCTATCAAAAAATGAAATTACAAAGCGATGAATATCTATATCGGAGCGATAAGGGAGGAGGAGCAACGTTTTCGAGTCGGTAGAGACGAACCGAGAGCAAAGCGCTCGCGCGGTCCGTAAGGTTAAAAGCAAAATCGTTAATTAAAATCGTTGGCCGAGCTTCGGAATACGAACTTTCCTTATTACAGAACGTTTAGTCGGTCACTCGTGAGATCGTTCGGCAAACTTTATTCGCCTACGCGTCTAAAAAGCTTTTGATTATCCTACCCGACGGATTTATCGTTTACTCCTTATTTGTTATATTACGTTCGAATAATTACCGACAAAAATGTTCGCGCGTATTCGTCGAGAGATTTCTCGATACGGTTGGCATTCGGAATAACAAAGTTTTTGTCGCGTTCGAAAGGAGAACGTTTGCGTGTTGGAGCGAGAGTAATTAAGATTTTAACGAGTCTAACCTTCGATGCTGCAACGTGTCACGAAATGTCTGCCGTTTTAGAGTCGCTCGCGGCCGCTTTTGCTACATCGTGTCGTTGCGTCGTTGCGACAGAGAGCAACAGGTCATGCGTGACTTTGGCGAAGAAAAAGGGATTTAGAGATACGACTATCCTTTGAATCTTAGTTGCTTATAGTTTTATTCGTCGGTTCCTACGTAGAGATCGCACGTGCATGTGCGTCTATTCGAGAAACAATAGAGGCCAATTTACTCGAGGGTAAAGGAGAGAGAGAGACGCGTAGCGTCCGTAAGACGATCGGAGTACTCGCGAGCATCGTGTCTCTCTAGCCACTGGAGCAACGTCGTACTCAACCAATAAAATCGAGTCCGTGGTCAGGAGCGGTCGCTTTGAAGGTAGAGCTGCTACTTCTCCTACTTCGTTGAAAACAAGCAGTTTAGTCCGAGCAGACGGCACCTTTCCTCTCATCTCGCGGTTCACCTCGAGCACCACTCGTCCTCTTCCACGTATATTGTACATCTGTGTGTGTGTGCGCGCGCGCGCGCGTGTATGCACCTAGAGATATATTCCTCCTTCGTGCAACACAAGCAAGCCACACCCTTTCTCGAGTAGCTCGCTTTTACCAGACGAAACTCTGAACTGGCATCGCAAGAGATAGTAGCTCCTCTCTCTCTCTCTCTCTCGCGCGCGCGCGCGCGCTCTCGCTCTCGGTTCCGCGGCTATACGTACGAAAGAAAGAGAAAGGGAGATGCATGGAGGACCATCGTGCGTTTCTCTCCTCGTTTTTCGTCTCGTGAGAGGAGTCTCGAAGCGAAGAAACGAGAAAAGAGAGACCGACTTCTCTCTTTTTCTCGGTTCGTTCATCCTGAAGGAGCTTCGTTGTTGCCGACAGCGAGCTTTGCTAAATTGCTAACGGCACGATGGTTCTCATTCAAAGAGCGAAGGCCAACCACGATTGGGATGCATCAGACGCGCATCTTCGTCGTTCATCAGGCTCCGGCACGCGATGCTTTCTCTCTCTCTCTCTTCTCGCTCTAGTTGTCTTTCTTTATTTTCGTGCCAGTCGTTCAACAAACGGTCTTGATGAATCCTCGGCCATCCATCAACCGTCTTGAAGGATCAATGATCTGACCATTTACGGCATCCATATGTTCTCCTTTATCTTTATCTTTTAAAGTTTGTCCGAGTGAAATATGTGCATACGAGTATCTAAAAAATCCATCGAAGCCCATTGGCAATAATCTCTCTTCCAGTTTTCGGTTTTCGAGTCTGTGTTGGAAGCACGACACGAACGGTGCCGTTGTAAGCCGAGAGAGAAGGGAGAGGAGGCCCATTGTCCGCCGTTGAATGAGCTCTTTGTCGCGAGAACACATGGTGTGTGTGTTGTGTGTCGTCGATGACGTTGCTAGCGGCCACTGACGACGATATGGCTGCTGCTGCCCGGTGACCCGTTGGTGCGCTCCTTGCCGATGATACGATGCGTCTCTTCTCTCTCTCTCTCCCTCTCTCCCCCTTCTCTCTCTCTCTCTCTCTCTCTCTGCACACACTCTAGCCTCCTGAAAGCGGCTCGTAGTCCTTCAGACCGCATCGAGGATGAATCTCGAGGAAGAAACGGTCTACCTTGGCACGAGAGAGGAGTGTGTAAGGAGGACGTTAAACCAGCCTTAACAAGATATATAGTCGTGTGCGAGGAGGAGCAACAGCTGCCGAACATTGACTGTACTCTAACCATTATGGCGGAAGATCGACGTTGAACCGAGAAGGAGAACTCGAGTGGGAGCGTTCGAGCTTCTCCGTTCTATCGTTGCTACCACCGTCGTCATCTGGTGCATCTATACGATCTCTCATCGACGTTGATTCCTAATCGTTGTAGAGTTTACGAGCTCGATCGAAATAGAAGGAAAAAAGCGCGTGGTAGCTTTGGGGGAAAAAAGACAAAAGAAAAAAAATATGCGCGTCGCGAGTTAAATCGACGCAATCGGGTCAACGTCGACAAAGTTTTCGATCGATTGGTGAGGGGAGGGGGAGGCTATCGACACGACTTGTCATTTTCCTTTCTTTTACGAGCCACCAACAGGCACCGGTACCACGCCCTAAATTAGTACGGTGCAAGATTTCAACCTATTTTCGCTTGTACTCTCGATATAACTCGAGATAACAACGTTCCGGATATAACTCGATCGGCAAGCTCAAACACGGCCGCCTCTATACGTCTTGTCCTGCCAAAAAAGACGTCGGCGCCATTATTATCGTTTGCGATTATCTTCGCGCTTTTCCTTTTTTTCTTTCTCCTTCCTCCCCCCCCCCTCCCCATTTTCCGCCTTGATTGTTTGCTCTAAAAATATCGTTTCGATCACGCTCGATTTAGCAATTAAAACTATAATTTACTTGGACGCAAGATGACCTCGTCGTTCGGATTGCCTCCGACGCGAGGGATCCAGGGTGTCGTGGATAAGACGTCGAGTGAAATCGTTCGTTGCGAACGACAACGGTGTTTGCGAGTATATTTTTTGAAAGTTCGCTAGATTCTTGAAAAAAATTCGTTCGTAGCTAAAAGAAATTATTTTATGCTGGAGCTGGGAAAAATAAGAGAGTAAAAAAGTTTGCGATTAGTAGCTCTTCTCGACCGTCTCTCTTAATTAGATACGTGAATGCGGGCACGCTTTGATGCGGGGACGAGAGTAGGTCTCTGGAAAATTAAAATTCCAGCCAAAGTTTCGAGGACGGAACGCCCTCTTTCTCTTCCTCGATCGTACGTACGTGGAAGGTCTTAGCAGAGAATCGTTCGAATGGGAGAAAATACAGGACGATAATTTTTCTTTTAGTTCGTTTATTTCTACGAGGAGTTTTCATTCTACACAAATCTTGCGCGTCCGAAAGAATCATTTTGACGTTGACGCGGGTAGCAGGGAAAGCGAGAGGGAAAAGGAGAGAGGAAAACTAAGGGATTTTGGAGATTTCGAAAGGAAAGATCAGAGGTCGGAACGAGACGGTCACCGGTTCGAACAATTTCGTACTTTACGACTTCTAAAGAGTGCCTAAATCCTCGACTCGGGTTGCGAGTCCTTCGAGGATCGACCTCTCCGATTTTTCTATTATTTCTCATTAAAGATTTTACCTTGACCCTGCTCTTCGAGCAAAAGCAAAATTTTATACCGCCGAGTTTGAAATGGATTTAAATTAATCGTTTATTCCGGAGCCTTTTCTTGTTGCCTCAGCAGTTCCTCTATGTCGATCGAATCGTCCTCGCCGATCTCGTCGGTTTCCTTTCCATCGGCGTCGAGCATCGGCTCGTGTCTCATGAGTCGATATCGATTGTCCAGATGAATGGCCGGCTTGAGTTTTTTCGTATACCATAACTGCAAACGAAAAAAGTTTTTTTTTGTTTCAATAAAATGTAAACTTTGTAGTATTCCTACGATAGGCGGTGTAAGCGCAACCAAGCAAAACTTTCTATTTCGAGGAGAGGAAAGAGTTTTGAAAAGTATCGATCGATGAACGCCCGATGACTCTCGTGATTGGAAACGTTTGAACGGCAGTCCATCGAGAAAATCTTCGATAAGAAGCTTTCGCTCGAGACTCGAACGACATGTCAAAATCGATCTAAAATTAGAAAGACTTTCTTTGGTAAGCTAATGGCAGTAGTGGTAGTGACTTCGATCGAGCGAAACTTTAACGAATCGGTGGAATCTACGATTCCCTCCGAGTAGAGCGGAACTCGAGATCATTCCGTATTCGCTCTCTCTCTCGGTATAGGGTGGAATTCACGATTTTAATCGCGTCTCGACGAGCTCGGGGAAGCGTAGACCACTGTGCCTGTTAAGTGCTTCCACGCGTTTCCCTCGATCTCTCGTCTCCCTCCCTCCTCCCTCCTCCGCTCTCGCTCCCTCCGTCGCGCGCGCGCTAAACCGACGAGATTGTCAGCTCGCTCAGGGAATAATACGTCCTGGAATCGCTGACACGACGACAACGACGAGTAAACACGCTTTTCTATCGCTGTTGCTGCTCACCGAGTCAGCCCCTTCGAAACCGCTTCGCCTCGAAACGAGTGCAAAGCTCTGCAATTTTTTCTCACCCCCGTCCAACCTACTCTTTTCTATCGCTTATGATCCGCCGGTAGCATACCGTGTACTCCGTCGCTTCTCGGCTTTCGGTCAATTTCATTAAAAAGAATCATTACCGAAGGAGCATTCGTACTTTCATTGAGACGATTATTGGCAGCGATAAAAGTCCCCCGGCCTTCCTTCTCTCCTTTCTTCTTTCGTCGAAAGCAGCTTAAAACTATGCTTCCCTCCTCCACGAGTCTCTTATCTCTGGAAAGAATTTTTTACGTCGGCTCGTCCGAAGAGCGAGGAGAGAGGGGGGAGATACTCGACATGCGTTTTCCGTATTTACTCGCCTCTCTCCTTTACCCGTTTCGTAGGAAAGTTCGATACTCGGAAACGCACGAGTAGGCCGAATCGTCGGGTACGAATAGAGCCGGTTCTCCCTATACGGGGTGACCCATTTTGGTTTGCGAGCTAAACGCCGAAAGATGTCCGTTCGAATAAATCGGTGGATCGATCGATGCCGAGTAATTAATTTTCTAAGGGGAATTTTCTCATCGTGGCCGCTTGCGCGCAGAATCTCTGCGATAACGTCTACGTACGTACTTGGGTAGACGTATATACGTGTACCCTTTCCTCTCTTTCGACGGACCTGTTGCACCTGTAATTTTTCTTTTTTCTTTTTTATTTTCCCTTCTAGGCGACTCTCTTTCAAGAAGAATCAATTTCGTAAGTCGCGAGTTTGCGGCGGGAGCAGCGAGTCGAGAGGAGAAAAGAAAATGTTTAAAACACGAGGCGTCGTCGTACCCCTCGAAAGGGAGGAAGAAGGAGATGGCAGTAGTGGTAGAAATCGAATTATCTCGTTAGAAGCCGCAAAGTGGACTCGCGAAGAAACCTTTGCAAAGCACTCTCCTAAGCCAAATACCCGACCCGAATTCGTGGGTCTTCCATATCCATACATCCGGCTCCTCCGTGGGGTTTCCGAAGAGCACGCGTTTCCAAATCGTCTGAACTCCGCTCGCATTTGTTTAACAAGCTCTTCGCTAATGATCATCGATTGCCTAAGAAGGCGCAGCAGCCATGTTGAACAGCCTTGGTCGATTCTCTCTCCCTTGGCAAACGCGAATAAATTTCTAGCGACTCTGGAGTATCCGCGTCTCCGTCGAACGCGCCCAAAGAAATTGGCTTTGCTCGAACACGAGGAAATTTTGCGCACGATTGCGAGCGACGAGGATTAGATCGATACGGATAGGAATGTCGTCGACGACGATCGACGACGATAGGACGTTTGTAAAATTGAGAGAGAATAGCAGCCGAGACACGCCAGACTTTGCATTTTACAGACTACGTGCCCATTCGCGTACGGAGTATTGATCTTAGGGGGATGATTTTTAAGACTCGCTTCGAGACCACCAGTACAGATGGCATCACCTTACGCTTGCAATTTCCAGGGAGAGCGAATTCGTACGAGATCGTCCATCGCTGCACTCTCGTCCTTCGAAATTCTTTAATCGCGTTCCTATCGTCGATTTCGATGACTCCGGCGAGCCCGATCGATGAATGATCGATCGTCGAGATTTCGGTGCGATTAATATCCGTTGCACGTTTCTCTCCGCTCTCGTTTCCTCCGAACGGAGGAAACTTTCTATTAATCGTATTTGACAATGGTCGCCTCCCCTCCGTCATAAATAATAATTCCTCTCTGATCGGCATCGACAGGGACGTCCTTTTAAACTCTCGGATAGTTTCTCTCTCGCTCTCCGGCCGTCTACCTCGAAACATTTACGTCGTGATAACTTCTTAAGGCTTCCCTCGAGAGGTAAGTTCCTCGACGACGACGACGACGACGACGACGACGACGACGACGACGACGGTGGTTCTCAACGGAGCTCCTTTTCGCGATGTCGTTCGATGTGGCAGCTCTGATATAGGAACGATCTCAGTAATTTATGCGAGATAAATCGCTGAGATCGGATATACGGATGTTTCGGAGGAAAGAATTCGTCTCGATTAGAATCGATAGGAAGAGGGAAAAGGTCCGACGTAGGTAGAGGGCAGAGGCTCTCAAACGAGGAGACGATTATAGACGTCGTACGCGAGAGCACGGAGGTTATTGACCAGGCGAAGATAGGTTCGCCGAAGGGGTGGCGTCGGCGACGACGACGGTGGTTCGGTAGGGTGTTGGTGGGTGCGAAAGGGAGGTGTCGCAGACGACGTTGGTGGCAGCAGTCGTTCGCACGTAGGTAGGAATCTAAGTTTACCGACTGTTGTTCCGACCTACGAGAGAGGGAGAGACGGCGAGAGATTTACCCCCCGAAGAACCTTCCTTTCTTTTTTTTCTAAGAGCGACGCGTCTACGGGCTTGTCAAAACTTAGGATCGCCGTTATTCCCTCTTTCTCTCTCGAACTAACTTTCGTTACGATTTTCGGCGGATCGTCGTTGCTCGCAGCTCGTATCGAAACGTAATTATTCGTGGAACGAGATGCAAAACCCGTTCGACATGGTCGGCGAAGGAAAAGCCAGAGAAATAGCAAGAGGGAGGGCTAAAAACGAATTTCGATATTCTCGTGGTCTTTCGCGCGCATTTTCGCTACGAAACTACTCCTATTCGTTTCTCGTCGTCGGCTCTCCGACACTTGGCACCACTCGTCGTACCCCGTACTTCGCAGCGTCGTTAGCGTTCGAGCACCCAAACGATCCCCGATTCTCGGGGCTCGAGTGTAAATTATTTTTAAGTGCCCGAGACGCCCCAGCTAATTACCCACATGGAAACGCGAAAGAAAAAGCAATCTCCTTTTGTTTCAACGGCGCGCTTTATTGATCGAGCCTTGGATCGCTGTTACCTATATCTTAGAATCTACTCGACGCACGGATATATGTATGTATGTGCGCGCGCGCGTGTACGTATCGTTTTGCGAGCGAGCTGGATCATCGAACGGACCTGTCTCAATGGCACTTTATTCTACTATCTCTGCTCGCAAACGAATGCGTACGCTCGTGTGTTTGCGTGTGGATTAGACGAGTCATTCGGAAGAATTTTCTCGATTCGTTGGAAACGAGTATCGACCCGATGTGCCGGCATATAGTCCGATCTTTCTCCCTATCGTGCCTTTTTGCTTTCTCTCTCGCTCTCCATCCCTCTTCTCCTCCTCCTTGTCTTCCCTCCATCGTGTCTAGCCTCATCCCCCACCACTTTCTCGAAAACTGTGCGAGAGAGCTGCGTGTTGTGCGCCCGCGCGCCTTTTACGCCTATGGATTTCCTCCTACGTTATTCTCTCTCTCTCTCTCTCTCTCGCTCGCTCGCTCGCTCGCTCGCTCTCGCTCTGGCTCTCTACTTCTTCCCAGATAGTTGTCCTGTCTTTACTAGGAATTGCAGGAAAATTAACCAAGTGACCTTGTTGCGCTGGAAAAATTAAGCTCGCTTTAAATAAAGGCATTTTTAATATTTTCCTTTTCGCAACCGTATATAAACCGTATAAAATAAAAACGAGAAAAGCTGAAGAAACTCGATGACAAACGGATACGCTCTGCACGGAGGAAAGGACAAAATTTTTCAAGCTACGTCGTTTTTTTCATTCCTCTCCTTTCCCTCTTTTCATGCACTTTTTTAACTTCATCCACCTACGTTCTCTCATTAGAGAATTTGTGCGACATCGAAATTTCCACTCTCTTTCGAGACCTTTCCTCGTTCTTTTTATTTCTTTTTCCCTTTTTTTTTGGTTTTCTTTGTTTTTTTTCCTGCTTTTTTTCCAACCTCTTTCTCTTTTTCTCTCTCGAGATACTTGAAGGTAGACGGAACGTCTACCATGACGATCGTTCGAGTATCCGAAGCTTGCGAGAACTTTGTAGAAAACAAATTCCTATCGAGTTTGAAGCTCGTCGCGAAGCACGAGTACTTTTCGAGTACGAAAACGATGGATCGGCGACAAAATGACGAAGGATGATTCTTCTGGACTCGTACGGCTCTAACGGGAATACCTTTTTTTCCTCGCTAGGGTCGTTGTTCCGTTCGCGAGATGCGTCGTTTCTCCTCTCCCCTCCTTTTCCTCCTTCTATAGTCGCGTAATCAATTAGTCATATCGGTAGGAAATCTTGTCGTATCTCGATAAAAGGAGAACCCCTGTATATTTCGACGACAAGTACGTAGGACGAACGTCGAGCGTAGTACTACGAAGCTCCGACGACTTGAAAAACGCTGTCGTAGCATAATTATTATATTACGTTATATTTATATATCGCTTGAGTAGTTTAAAGCGAATCACCGATTTTAGAATATCCGTGGCTTTATTTTTTATGCAATTGTTATGGCGAGGCACTGTTACACACCTATTACACACGTATATATTATACATTTGATATCTAGTAGTTGCGGCAGACTCGACGCGTCTGATTTATATCGGGTATACGCCGTATATATATGTACGTACGTACGTATATATATACGTATACACGTATACGATTGGATGTATCGTCGCTTATTTTTTAAAATGATCACTTTTCGTTTTACTGCGCATATTATCTATTGATATGTGTGTGTGTGTGTGTGTGTGTGTGTGTGTGTGTATGTGTGTATATATATACACATATATATGTATATATAGTTGTGCGTATCGTTTAGATCTAGATGTATTGATAATTTAATGGTCGTTAGTATATCACCCATTGCTCTCTAACGCATAGCCACGTTTAAAGTAAAGCGCAAGAAAGAAGGAGGCGTATTTGTATCATAGCGGATTTTTGTGATTGTCTCTTTCGTATAGAACTTGCGTAAGCTTCTATGGTAGACTATGTTATATTTTTTACGTTTCGTCGGAGCGACGCTGGAATGAGTAAATCGTTAGATATTTGCTGTGTATTTGAGCGGAAGCGTTTAGACGTTCGAGAGGAAAAAGAAAAGAAAAGAAAAGAAAAGAGGAAAGTCTCAGACACGTTTTCTTGGCTCGGTCGATCGGCCAGAGAAGGACATTCTTCCGCAGACTTTCCCGACGACGTTTTGCCATCGAGCGAAATGAAAGAGTGGGAAAGAGTACTAGACGGATGAAAAGATGAAAAGATAAACAAGTAGAAAAGAAAGAAATTAGATAGAGAGAAGGACTACGCTTAAAAAGCGGCGAGCCACCGTCGGCCCGTTGATGAAAAGTCTTTTCAGCTGAGAACCGCTGTTGTCTCTTTTTTTTTCAAGGATGCAGGTACGAAATCTGGTTGTCGGGCCTGGTGAAGTGACTGTGGACCACCAGGTGCGGGCGCGAACGGTGGACCAACGGTGACCAAGACACGGTGTATTGTCTATTGTGAGTTTCCTCTAATTACCAGATCCTAACCGAGTCCAGGTAAAGAAACCACAATGGGAGAGCGAGAGAGTGGGGGGGGGAGAGAAAGAGAGAGAGAGTAGCTTCCTTATCTCCTAGCAAAGTTAAATGGAGCACGCCGACGAGTTTCTTCCGAACGAAGTAATAATAAAAAGTTCGTTTCCGCGTGGGTAAGGAAAAATGGCGGACGAAAAATCTCGAAATCTGGCACACCTCGATACTTTCTACGTTTCCTAAGAACCTGCAATAAGTTTGGCTCGATCGACTAGAGTCACGCACGCGATCGAATTTAGGTTAGAACGTCCTCTCGACGTTCGCGTAGCGAAAGCATCGCGTCGTCGGCGGTTTTAATCCAACGACCGGATCAAAAGGAGGGAAAAAGAGCTTTTGCCGATCGTCGATTCCGCAACGATCGAATCGATGGGTGTGGTCAGGATTTCTGCCTCTCTCGCCAAGAAATTCCCTTCGCGCATTCTATCGCTCTCTCCTTTTTTCCTTCGTTCGTCGCCCTTTCTTCTCTCTCTCTCTCTCTCTCTCACTTTTACTCTCACGCTTCTCGTTCTTTTTTTAGCTTACTCTCTCGCACCGTTCGACCTTTCTCTCTCTTCCCTCTCCGTTCCATCGTTCCTATCTATCTCTTCGCACATTTTGATTCTTTCTCGTTATGTATATCACATGGAAGTAGGGTAATCGTTAGAAAAGCATCACTAACATACATAACCATGTAAACGTAACGTTGCAAAAAAAAAAAAAGTAACGAAAATGATTCCTCCCGCGACTTAGATCGCTCATAGATCCTCTCGCAAATGGTGTGTACGCGTGTGTGAGTGACCGTTCGTGTTCGCTCGCGATTTACTTTATCGCGTTCCGCGTTACGTAGCCGTGGTAAACGCGAGCGCGCGTTTACGGCGTAGTCGGTAAGTAGACTCGTAGGTACCCGCGTTACCGATGTCAGTTTCTCAACGGGTTCTCTCTCTCGTAATCTCGAAACGGGTTTGGGCTCCGCGCGATGCCACGTAGAAATGGCAAACGCCGGGATATCTTCCTTTTCGATGGAAACTTATTCGTCCTTTGTCGATCGATTCGACATGGGAAACGTTTCGTACGGTTAACGCGATAACGAATCGCGTCCCCGTATCGTTGAACCGTTCCAACGAATTTCTCTCTACTTTTCCTTTTTTATTTCATTTTTCGATCGGGGTTATTACGAGGTCGTAAAAGCAACCACAGAACGAGTTCGCGTTTTATTCGACGTTCGTATCGCTCTCTCTCTCTCTCTCTCTCTTTCTCTCTGCCTCTCTCTTTACCGTTTCGCTTCTTTTTGTCTCGTCCTTCCGCTTTTTCCCTATACCCTACTTCATCTCTTTTTTCTCCGTCCTTTTTTGTTTTTTTGTTCCTTCTATGGTCACGCCACGCGCACACGTTCTCTCTTTCTTTCCTTTCTTCGTCGAAAGCTATTGGATCGTAACGACGGAGTTACTCTCGCGCGCACGTTCGAAATCGAGCGTTTCTCGGCAAAAACGGTCTCTTTTCTTCGTTCCACGGTATCTTTCTAATGGTCTCTTCGAAAGGGATAAAACAAAAACAAAAAAAAGAAATAAATAAATTCGGCTCGTCCTACTCGGAGTAAATCTTTCATTCGTCGAACGTAATTACACGAGCCGTGAAAATGGCGTAGTAGCAGTGACGTAGTTGGATACGCTCTCGCGATGGTGGTGGTGGTGGTGGCTCGCGTAAACGATCTTCGGCCAGGGTGTTGTTCGCTTAGAACGATTAGGAATAATCGGCTATGCGCGACGCGTCCGTCGATCGTCGTTCTTCGCGAGATACCCGATCGATCGAGCTACCACGACGATTTTTGAACCCATGCGCGATCGTAAACGTATTTCTAATTAACGTTCGATCGACGATTGATTTCGTAACGTTCGGGTAACGAGCCAAGAGACTCGAGCGTTTGTCTTTTATTCGTAGACGTAGAAAATCCGTTCTAAGCTTTCACCGACCATCGTCCTTCGTAGCAAAAATCCTATATAGGTCCGTAGAGATTCCGTTCGATCTGCGATTCGATCGACTCCGCAAAGTCCGTTGACTTTCCTGCGGCGTATCTCCGATACGTGGTGTATACGCGTACATACGACTTATATAATTGCGTTTGTCTCTTTATATTCTTACGTAACACCCGTATAGTATTCCCTCTCGTTTGATCTCTATTTAGCAACTAGTCCGTAGTGCTCTTCGGAGCGAACTCCAATATTAACGAAGCATCGATAACAAAGTATCCCGTTGTTTAACCGATTAACTATGTATCACGTTGTCGATTGGTTGAGAGCATCGTAAAAGAGCATGGGTATATACATAAGTATGTACGCACACGCGCATATGTGTGTGCGTGTATGCGCGCGGGTGTGTATAAATGTGTGTGTGTGTGTGTGTATTGTTTCAAGTAACTTGGTTGATGTGTTGCACACTCTCGTCGTATTAAGAAACAAGCACATCCGCAAGTACTCTGCTTCCGTAGGAAAGGAAAGAAGTAAAATCGATCCGGTTGGTCGTCGATGGTGTGTAGTAGCGCGAAGAGGAACCATGTTGGATCTCAAGATGGCGCAGGACCAGAATGTACGAGACCTCGCGAAAGCTTATTTATTAAGGGTGTCGTCGGCGGCAGGAACCTCGAGAAGGTTGACAAAGAGAAAGGCGACGAGAAGGCGCGCGTGCTCCGTTCCTTTGGGAGAAGACAAAAGAAGCAGGGATTTCGAGGAGAAGCAGCTCCTCTTCTCTCGTGTTTCGCCGTGTTGCGTACAAAGGACAGCGAAGAGCAAAGAGAGAGTCCACGAGCGCGTTCTCTCTTTTGTCATGCCAACGACGAGGAGAAGAGAGTGCACGAGAAAAAGAGACGAACGAAAAGAAAGAGGGGAAAAGAATGGAGGACGCGCTTCGTCCCGAAGGATCTCGCGTCATCGATCGATGCGATAAGAGGCGAACGACGTTCTCTAAAGATCGACGGAGGGAGATGGAAGCGATTGAGCAGAACGAGCTAGACGCGGGCCAAATCCGAGACCGGCGTCGATGAAAACTAGTCCCTTTCTTTCGAGCTCCTTCCCTCCTCCCTCCCTCTCTCTTTCTCTCTCTTTATCTCTTCTCTCTTATTATTGTACCGTCACACTCGGCTGATAACGAAATCGTCAGGTGATGGCGGGCTTTGGAAAGAAAGTAATACGAGAGAAGGAGAAAGATCGATTTTCCATAGGAAGGGAAAGCGAGAAGAGAAGAGCGGGGAGGCTGGCGGGGAAGAACTCTTGTACGACACTGATTTAGCGGTAGGTCAGTAAATTGGTTGAAACAACCGAACACGACACAGACCGTAATCCCTTATCTTTTGTTTTTCTTTCTTCTTTCGTTTTCCGTTCTTCCTTTATTCTTTTATGTTTTTCGCTGTTGGTTTTCTCTTCTTTTTCCTTTCTTTCGCTACTCGTTTCTGCAAGATGTCTCAGTTGTGTTGTACCTTTTAACAGAAGTAGTCGACCCGAAATTAGATTTTTCACGATCGTCGTCTTTGACCGTCGATTTGTTGTGGTGCTCGATGGGGGGTGTTCGATACTCTCTTTCTCTCTCTATCTCTATCTCTCTCCCTCGCGCGTGGACGCCTTCATTTCTAAACGAGTACGACGAGTAGTAGTTAAGATGTCGAACACTCCTTCGAAATATCGAAAGTAGCATTCCGTTGCTCGTTTTTTAATCGGAGTGGTTTTCTTTGTGTTGTTTTGTATATGTAACGTGTCGTGTCGTTGAGTTACGAGTTTCCAACGTAGATAGTCACTAGGATACATCTACGAGCGATCGTGTCGGCTTCGCTTATTAGATGGGAAAGAAAATTTAATTAGTCTTGTTTAGCCAACTTTTGATAGACTTTATTTTTTCTCGAATTTTCTTTCTCAAGTAGGCAGAGATGTATGTTCAATTCTTTACGGTGTATAAATGATAACACATGGCTTACCCAGTTGCAGTTATACCGCATCGAATAAAATCTAAATATTTAGAAATAAAAAACATAGTACATAGTGATAATTAACAAGTAGTATCGACCATATAAACGAGCATTTTCTAATTTTAGTGGAATTATTCGGCGAGGAAAGAATAATAAAAGAAGAAGATATCGCCCCAAAGATTTCATTAGTTTTTACGTAAATTGTACAAAGATAATTACACGTTGTTACATACATATATATATATATATTTTTTTTTGTGAACGAAGACCGAAAGAACGGCGAACGTTGACTGCGTTACCACGGGAAATTTCTACCACGGCAAAACAGATTCGATCGGTATTGCGGAGGAAAGGTTGTCGATAATGTAGAAATCTTTATCGCTGGTACGAATGCGAGCTACCTTTTCCGCAATTGGTAAAGTAGTCTGAACAAATTTCGACGGACGATCTCGTTTCCTTTCCTCTACGAATTTCGATTTATTACAATTCGTTGTTTATCGTACGAACGATTAATACGAGTTTTCTGCAATTACGGAATTTTATCGCTCCGAATACGATTCTCTGATCCTCGATAACGATTATGCGATTCCGTAGAAAAATACGAGTCTAAACTTGTCGATTACTTCGATTAGCATTTCGTTGCACAAAAAAGAGAACAAATTTCTCGAGCCTATCGGATTGCACAAAACTGTCGTGCCGTGCGAGACATCGCCGGTATTTTTTATTTCCTTTCAAGAGAATACGTACGAGATAGTTACGTAAATCTGAAAGCGTTCCTCTCGTTGAGACGACGACGTAGCGATATATCGCGCATATACCAGTTCTTCTCTAACGTCCATCGATTTTCAAAGCGTTTCGCGTGCAAGCTATAACTCGATGGCCTCTTCGCGAGAAGAAGGTACGTATTACGAACGCTCGGTCGGTAATTCCAAGCTAGGTAATTCCTAAATTTGTTCGCTTTTTCATAAGATTGAATAAAAATGGTACGACAGAGAGGGAGAGGGACGGAAACTTGGCACATGGAGAAATTATTCTCATACTTCCTTCCAGAAGGAAAAGAAGAAGTTTGAGAATCTTGAGGGATTCTCGTTGGATGGTTAGGACGATGAGAAAGATTCTCGAGGATAATCGATGATCGAAAGGAGGATCGTCGAGAAAAGAGAAAAAGAGATGAAGAATTATTAGGAAGGCCTTTGTCTTTAATCAAGACTCGCTCGTCGATCGTCGAACGTGCTAGACTTTCCACGTTGCTAATGAAAATGCGAGGGAGGGGAAAAGAAAAAAAAAATCTCGGATCGGTCGATGAAAAGAGCGAAAAGAAAAGAAAGGAAGAAAGAAAGAAAGAAAGAAAGAAAGAAAGAAAGAAAAGGGATTTCTCGTTCCTATCGATAGTCGTCGTTCGCATCAGCTACTCCTTCTGGCCTGGGCGTGCCCGGGGTACGTTCTACGTACAAGATACGTTGTTGGTGGTGTGTTGGTGTCGGTGATGGCGATGCTTGTAGCGGTCGTTGTGGATTTAGGAGGGTTACTACACTGGGGTATGGTGTTTCCCGTTGGCCATCTGTCGAGGGTGCCCCCCGTGGATTAATTGGAGCCCCGCGTATTGATCCAATAACATAGAGGTACTGGATACACGAGCCACGAAGAGAGAGGGAGCTAACGCGAGTCGTCAGCCTAGGAGAGTAGGGGTTGATAGGGAGAGAGAGAGAGAGAGAGAGAGAAATATATTCCTGGGATATACGAGATAGGAGAGGCACTGGGAGAAAATAAGGAAACCTATTAGCTAATGGAAAAATCGTCGGTTTTCGTTAGACGACGACGAATCGTCCAGATTTCAAAATCTCTAATGGGCGATTCTTTGAACATTTTTGATCCTCGCGTCGATCGAATTTACGTAGGACTAAACGAAAAGAAACTAAAAAGGGAGATGTTTACTCGTTCGAAAGGGCACTCGCAGTTCTCTCCCGAGCCTCCTCTCGCTCGGCGCGTGTGTTAATTTCTTAAAAGGATTCGGTACGCGAAGCTTGCTGGAAAGAGGAGGGTGGACGCGTGTAAGGTGGTAACTTAAAAAGCGACTACCCTACAAACGACTTTGCTCCAAGACTTTAAAGCAACCCCTCTAGCTATTACCGCCTTGTTTCATCTCCAGCATCAACGCACGTTGCTGTTTCACCGCGTTAATCGTCGGTCTTAATTAAAACTAATATCGTCCAAATTAAAACAAATTGAGGACGCAACGCCCTTAGTCTTCTCGTTCGGAGAAAGAGAGAAGTGGGAGGGGAAAAAAGAAAAAGAAAGCAAAAAAAAAATTATATACAAAGAATCTTGGCGCGTGTAGAGTCGTAGAAGACGGAGAAAAAACGAGAAAAAAACTACTCGTAGTTCGGAAATGAAGCATGTAACTGAGTTTTCTGTTGGTTTTATTTCCTTGAAATTTGATTTATTATTCATTGACTTTCCATTTTTCTTCGGCGCACAACGTGATCGTTATAATTCATACAGTTTCTATTGGATTTCAAAGTTCTATCGAGTTTCGTTCTTTTTCATCGATCGAATTCTTCCTACACGCAACGACTCGACGAAAGTTTACACGAGCAACGTTTAATAATACATATACCATATAGATATCTAATACGCGAGTACTCTTTGAATCTCGGATTCGACTCAACTCGAAATATATACATATCTAAATTCTACGTGTGCATATCTAAATAGGTACACATAAGGTAATGGTGCTTATATAAACGTTTATACGGTTAACGTGTACGTGTGAACATAGCTTGATTACAGCTGCCACTGCGACGTGCAACGCATGCAACCTGCTTTGCCGCAAATACATATATTATATCGATCGCGGCTTCTCAGCCCGCCGGAAAACGCCGTCAACTTTACGTGTAGCGTTTTATATCGCGATGCTATGAATTCTCTTGTTTCTTTTTCTTTTTCTCTACGATCGAGAAGAAACTTCTTTTCGGGAAAATCGGTTTCTACGACGATTCGCGTAATTGGAAGAAGAAAGTAAAGAAAGGTAAAAGAGAAATGAGGGAATCGGCGCTGATACTCGGACAAAAGTGCTAATATTAGAAAATGTCCAAAAGTATTATCTAAAATCTATAGTAATGCCTACACAACAACGACATCTGCATGTGGCAGCATGTACTCTACGATCTACAACATCTATGGGGTTCTCTGTCTAAGGTCTCTCACGCGAATAAATATGGCGGACCTTTTTCTCTTTTTTTTTTTATATATATATATTTTTCACAACGAGCTCGATCGGCATTCTCTTCCACGTTCTTCCTTTTTCTCTCTCGTTGATTCGTTTCCGCGTTCGTTGGGTCGTTCCTTTTCGTCTTCTCTGCTTTTGATATTCCTCGAGATAAATAGAAGGTAGCTAGCTAGCTTTCCACTCGTTCCTCCTAGCATGCCTGTGTTCTCTCTCTCTCTCTCTCTCTCTCTCTCTCTGTTCTTATCGATGAAAGATTCGCCACCTAGCGTCCATGCCCTGAAGCAAAGTACAGAGAGAGGGCGAGCCGACAACGCGTTCCCATCCACCCCAATTGCAACTTCTCTGCTCCACCCCGTATCGTTCGAAGCACCACAGAAAAGCACCACTATCACAGTCATCACGGTTAACAACTTGTCACCGACGTCACCAACACAGTTATCATCGGCACTTCCACGCAAACGGTCATCGATGTACTCGTCTCACGATCGTCACGAACGAAGAATGACCTCTCCATCTCCACTCTATATCTTTCCTTTCTCGAATATCAATTCGTCGTCGAGTTTCCGTCAAATGCTCTTTGAGGAAGGGGAGAAAAAAAGACGAAAACTACGAGCGACCTCGATGTTAAGGTTTGCATCGATCCCGTTCGAGACTACCACCACCCCTCTTTATGGAGTCGCTTTAATTTGGTATATCAAACTGGGCTTGGATACAAAATCGATTCGTTGCTCGATAGAAGCTACTTTAAACGAGACATCAAATTATTTCTTTCCAACAAAATGACGGAGAGTCAAGTTGCTCGTCGAGTCGAGAAACATTTGCAGGAGGAGACTCGAAACTGCCAATTATCGTGCTTGAATTGTCCATAATTATTTTAGAGGATACTTTAAACTCCTCATTTTTTTTCCATTCTCGGGAAAAACGCCGAATCATCGTACGTTACGCGATCTCTTTTTTCTTGCAAACTCAATGATAAAAGAAAAAAATAGAATTTGGTGAAAAATTCTTATATCGTGTTCGGCGTTCAATACCGGCCATCTTGGGAATGCCAAGCAGAGAGAGAGCGAGAGAGCGAGAGAGAGAGAGAGAGAGAGAGAGAGAGAGAGAAAGAGAGAGAGCATGCTGCGAAAACGAAATCCGTGGGCCTTTCTCGTTCAAAATATATCTCGTTCCAATCACTGAGAGTTTTCGATCGAACGTCATCGCGACGACTACGTCGAGTAAGAGAACGAGGAATCAGCCGCGCCTTCCAAAAGCTACCTTATCGACCGGAAACACCACATCGCTCGTGGTATCCACGTTGGCGATAATACGAGAGACGACATCTCCGTGTTCACCTCGTGGCCATCTTTCTTCCTAAAATAAAACGAGGCTCGACTAGTAGATTCGGCCGCGAAAGTTTGCGATTTCTCAAATTAGGAGCCCTAAACCCGTTACTCCGTCAAATATGTACATGCACGGTAAAACGTAATGGCTGCTCGATCAAACAAAGTTTGTCACGAAGCACCAAAGTAAGATAAGACGACACACTGCCGTGTTTTACCGATCCAACGAAGAAGAAAAAAAAGAAGAAGAAGAAAAGTAATCAACACGGAAGTAGAGATTGTAGGAGGAATAGGGGATAGAGAGGTCAGCCATCGTAGCGACGAACGTGTTCTTCCTGAAAAGAATCCTTGCCGTTGAAAGTAGAATAGGGTAGAATATCGGCGTCGAATGGACCACGAGACGAGGACAATGTCCCATCACACCAGTAACTCTTTGAAGGCGTACTGCTGTGACAGGACAATATCCCCGGCACTGGTACACATGCGTGATCTCCCTCTCATCCGATGATCGTGGCACTGAACAGTCCCGATACGTTGATAATACACGGGAGTCCCTTTAAAGAAAATCCAAAGACTTTTTCCTACATTCTGTTACATTTTGGCCGGATCGATTACTCGAACGCGACGCGCCAACTCGTCTAGGTTGCGTGTTTGTCCTCGAGTTAGCTCGTTGGATAAAAATACGAAGCTTTGTCAATGCGAGGCCGACGACGACGACGGCGGCGACGACAACGACGACGACGGCGAAGTTTTTCTTCTCGTTCGCGTTCCACCGATCGGGAAACTTTGCTCTCGTCCTCGAAGAAAGAATATTTCTTCCGCGTTTAGTGCGCGTATCGCTCGGTCGAGCGTCCCGACGGCACTGCGTCTCTCGATGGCGGTGCCGCCTCCGCACCCTGTCCCTCCCCCACCCAAAGCGGGAGAGAGACGATCGGCCACCTTGGAGCCCCACCAGAGCAGGACTCACCCTCGAAAGTACCGACGCACCACAGCCAGAGAGAGACTCCTCTCTCTCTCTCTCTCTCTCTCTCTCGGTGAAGCTACGCGCGTCTCTACGTACGTAGCTCGCGCTTGCGCTTTGTCAAGTGCGCGCGCGCACCCCCACAAGAGAGAAAGGAGGGTAGACGAGTTACTCGATGTTGCCGTGGGGCCACTGCTGTTTACCGGCCATTGGAGTATTCGTCGATACATTGAAAATACTTCGATTTATACTCTCTACCATCGCATCCTTCTCCGCTTTTGCTTTCGCTTCCATCTCCGTGCGATTTCCTTGCGAGTATCTCTGCTGTCTCGAGCCATCGTGCGATCCTCTTCGCACTCGACGTCACGTTTTTCCTCTTCTCTCTATTTTTCATATTTCTTTTCCTTCTCGATCCTCCGACAGGCTTGGCTATGGCGAGCCAAGCGAACGGGGTCATGGCTAGAAAGAGCGTCGTAGTCGATCGCAAGTTTGACGAAGCTCTCTCGATGTCGTCCCGATCGATTTTGGATTCGCCGATGGATTATACGAGGTCGTTGATACCGCGACTAACTCCAAAGTCAGTCGTCCGTCTTTTTCTTTCCTTTTTTGTTTCTTTTTCTTTCTTCGTGTCCCTGAGTTAGTCGAGTAACGCGGCAGTAGGGTAGGAGCTCGGTTTGCCGATCGAAAGGCGGTCGAGGGAACGAAGAAAGTAGAAGGATGAAACAAGCCGTGTCCTCTCCTCTTTATCCTACGACATCCGTCGTGCGAAAATTTGCCTTGCTCCGATGTGCGCGATGGAGCTAAGAATTTCACGAGAAAGAGAGGGAGGGGGGAGAAAGAGAGAGAGAGAGAGAAAGATCCCCATCACGATCGATTCCTTCCGCGAGCTCGGGAAAGACGGTCTAGGGAATTCTCGGCTAGAGAAAGAGATTCGAGGAGAGGGATATATGGCAAGAAGATGTAACAACGAAGAGAAAGAGAAAGAATGGAAGATACGAGGAGAAAAGGAAGGAAGAAAGAATTTTCGCAGGGGTGGATCAGGACGCACGCGGTGCGGTGCGGCGCGGTGCGGAACGCGACAACCCCCGGAAGAACCGACTGGAGAGGGAAAGAACGGAGGGGCGTATTGATCCACCAGCTGCGCGTTCTCTCACCCTCTCCGCCTCTACCGTTGCCACCCCCACTACCAGCAGCTTCTCTTTCTCCGTTCCTACATCGAAACACGTTCGCTCGTTTCTCTTCGACCCTCTCCGGCAGGCAGGCAGGCAGGCAGGCAGGCACTCTACTTGCCTCGGGACCTTCTCTCCGCGATCGTGCATCCCCTTTCTCGTCTCGCAAACTCGACGCCGCACCCCACCCAGCGCTCACCCTCTCTCTCTTTCTCTCTGACCGTGCCCGCGAACGTGCACGATATATCCAAAGCGAACTAAAGCGCGACCCGTCTTCTTCCCTTTTCTCTTCTTATTCTTTCTTTGTTTTTTCTCTCTGTTTCCTTGCTTCATCCATTTTATGTTATCGGTCCTGATGTTTCTTCCTTTCTTCGTCGCATCCCTGCGACTCCTATTTTCTTTCGTTTCTTTTCTATCCACGTAGTCCCTCCTTCCTTTTCTCTCCCATAGAGTTTTAAGATAAAGTCGTCCGTTCCTTTTCTCCTTCCCTTTTCGAGGATCGACGTGTCATCGAGAACGAAGAAACGGGTAGAAAATCGATTGATCGAACTTCTCTCCCATGCGACCATTCCACGAGAATAGCTCACGAAGACCGAGTTGCTCGTCGTTGGTTCCTCTATAGTTGGACGAATTTTCGAATTATTCGCCATTTTCTTTGGACGTCGACGAGATAAGCTCTCACCGACGCGTTGATCGATATGACGACGACTGGCGAAGGTCGATCGTACCTTTTAGGGATCGGGCACGAGCTGTTCGATTCGATTCTCGTGGTACGCCTACTTCGTCCTTGTTAAATGAAGAGCTAGTAGTAGGCAGGGGATATGTGTATACGTGCGTACGTACATATAGGCAGGTCGGAAAAAATTAGCGTTAGTTGTATTTTAAGTAGATGATAGGAGACGTACCTTGAGAACACGGGGGTTGCGCAGGTCGAAAAATCGTGGTACCGAGGGAATTTCGAATCGGTGATAATCTCTGAGACTAAAAAAGCAAAGAAAGAAACGCTGACTAAGTGGTCGTTACAAAGAAACACGGTGTTACCGAAGGACTTACGTTACATCGATCGTAGTCACAAACATCCTGTGGTAGCACATGAAAGAGATGGAAAACAATAGCGCTGTTTTAATTGCCAACAGTGGTATTAACTGAAACGTACGACATAAAATGGGTAAAGAAAAGCTGTGTCGGGTATCATCGTAGAATTCTCACGCGCTTGGTCGATTTTCACGTTAGAGATTTTAGCGTATGTAGTCCCCGTATGTACGTATCGAAGTTGTTTAGTCGAAGGAGATAACTGTATTTGTCTTTCCCTCCCCCTTTTTTTTCTTTGTTCTTTTTTCTTGAGAACCAATGCTTCGATCGAGGAGTAGGGGAATTTCAAAGTCCGACGCATAAATTTTCAAGCTTCCCTACTGCTCGTCCAAGCAATGGTAATCGAAACGTTCTGATCTATCGTCGTATCGATGAATCTGTGGGATTTATGTTTCAGCGCCGGCATGGAGGCAGCGAACGGTGCCATCGAGCACGATTTTCACAATGCTCTGGTCCCGATAAACGGTAGCCATTCCGGCAGTTCTGGTAGAAGTACACCAAACGGAGGCGATCCAGCCCCTGGAAAACTCTTTGTCGGAGGTCTGTCGTGGCAAACCAGTAGCGAAAAGCTCAGGGAATACTTTGGCATGTTTGGAACAGTAACTGACGTTCTCATCATGAAGGATCCTGTTACACAGGTCGGTTTTATCATCATGACTCTCGAGGAATTAGAAGGAGCGTCGCTTTATATGAGGCTGTTTGCACCGCGTTAGAGTCAATCTTTCTCTCTCTCTCTTTCTCTCTCTCTCTCTCTCTCT